>NC_072022.1:8993783-9243389 GCF_027791375.1 Indicator indicator | reverse complement strand
ATCTGAAATAACCACAAAAAAAAAAATCTGAAATAATCACCAAAAGAAAAAGATCTGAAATAACTGCCAAAAAAAGAAAAACAAATGAAATAAAAACAAAAAAAAAAATCTGAACTAACCACAAAAAAGAAAAAGGTCTGAAACAACCACCAAAAAACCCGAACTGAAATAACCACCAAAAAAAAAAGATCTGAAAGAAGAAAACAAAAAAAAAATCTGAAATAACCACCAAAAGAAAAGAAAAAAGTGAAAAAAAAAAAAGAAAGAGAAGTTTGTTCAAGGGTGTGCTGCTGAAAGTACAGCTCTAATGCACTTCCTTCTGGGGATTTAATAGAATTGCTGCTCACAGAAATTGGAGCAGCAAGGAATTGTTATGTGGGGGTTTTGGGACTTTTTTTTTTTTTTTTTTGCTTTCTTAAATGAAACCTCTGTTAGCTCAGAAGGGCTCCCCTGCCATGAGGCAGGGTAAAGGAACAGGGCAGCCAGCTCTTAGCAAAAGCAGAACAGGATGGGGAAAACACAGCAGCAGCTTTTTTTGCCTTGCTTGCCCGTGGTCTCAGAGCCTCCTCCTGCTCTGCCCAGCTGATGGGATGGGATGATGCAAACAACTGCTCCTGTTTGCCTTTAGGGTCCAAAAGCAGGACCAAAGCACACCCCCTTGTCAAGGTACAACTCAGCCTCAGCACTTGGTCACTTGTGGTGTCCCCCAGGGTTCAGTACTGGGGCCTGGCCTCGTTAAGATCTTCATCAATGATGTGGATGAGGGGATAGAGGACACCCTCAAGTTTGCAGATGGCACCAAGCTGGGTTGCTGTCTTCATCTGCTAGAGGGTAGGGAAGCTTTGCAGCAGGACCTGGACAGGTTAGACTGATGAACCAAGGCTGATTGTAGGAAGTTCAACAAGGCCAAGTGCCAGGTCCTCCACCTGGGTCACAACAACCCCTTGGGGAGCTACAGACCTGGGGATGTGTGGTTGAAGAGCCACAACTAGGAGAGGCACCTGGGGGTTCTGGTTGATAGTTGACTGAACATGAGCCAGCAGAGTGCCCAGGGGGGGAAGAGAGCCAATGGCATCCTGGCTTGTACCAGAAACACAGTGACCAGCAGGGACAGGGAGGTGACCATCCCCCTGTGCTCAGCACTGCTGAGCCCACACCTCCAGTGCTGTGTTCAGTCCTGGGCCCCTCACTACAGGACGACATTGAGGTGCTGGAGCCTGTCCAGAGAAGGGCAACGAGGTTGGAGAAGGGCCTGGAGCACCTGGGCTGTGAGGAGGGGCTGAGGGAGCTGGGGGTGTTGAGTCTGGAGAAGAGGAGGCTGAGGGGAGACCTCATTGCTCTCCACAACTCCCTGAAGGGAGGTTGGAGTGAGGAGGGGGCAGCCTCTTCTCCTTGGTGGCAAGAGACAGGAGCAGAGGAAATGGTTTCAAGCTTCAGCAGGGGAGGTTCAGGCTGGATGCTAGGAAATATTTCTTCAACCACTGGAATGATCTGCCCAGGGCAGTGGTGAAGTCACCACCCCTGGAGGTGTTTAAGCAGTGTGTGGAGCTGGCACTTAGCGACATAGTTTGGTGTTGGCTCTTCAGTGCTGGGTGGAGGGTTGGACTGAATGAACTTGGAGTTTTCTTCAACCAGATATATTCTGTGATTCTATTCACCTCCTGTGGTCAAAGATGGTACAAGCAGGATGCATTTGCATCATCTCTTTGGGCAGAAGCAAGCAGGAGAAATGCAAGCAGCCCTGGGCTGTGTTTCATGTGCAGGCACCTTCATCAGGACAAGCCCAGAAGGAACAAGAAGGGAAACCCAGCATCTGCAAGGAACAGGACAAAGGGGCTCACTGAGTTTCCTAGAAGATGCTCAAGACCTAAAGTGAAATGATGAGAAGAGCTGAAGTCTCCCTTGGAGACTTTAAAGCACCAGGGATGCAAATCTGTGGATGCAGGTTTACAACATTTACAGCCTAGTGAAGACCTCCTCTCAGTCCTGCAAGTCCACACTGGAGATGCTCCTCTGGTGCTGGTGGTGCAGAAGGCAAAGCAAGGCTCCTGGTGGCACTGCAGCCTCCCTCAGGGTGTCTTGGTTTAGAGCGAGACAGATTGCTCCGTTACCTCTTCCAAAAGGGGCAAAAGAAAACCACTCCCACAAAGGATTGGATAGGGTTGGAAAGTTTGAATGGAAATGCTATCCAAGGGGCAAAAGAAAACTACTCCCACAAAGGATTGGATAGAGTTGGAAAGTTTGAATGGAAATGCTATCCACAGCTACACACAACAGTACAAAGCACATAAAATACACCAAAATCCATAGTCTGGGCTTCACACAAAGCTTCACACAAACCTCCCTTCAAACCAGGCTGACAAACCCAAGCCTTCATCCCCCTACCTCTGTACCCTCCATACCACAGCAAAAATTCAGCTTAGCAGCTCCAGGTCCCAATTAGGTCCCTCCAGGTCTAATTGGCAGCATTGCCAAGTCTGACACCAGGCCACCCCCACAAGAGATAACATTCTGGGTGTCCTCCTTGGCAGGAGAGAGGGAGGGAAAAAGGGAAGGAAACTGAAACTGCAGCCAGTTTTATAGGGATGCAGAGCTTAGGGGAATGAAATACACTTTCCAGTCCAGCTCTTGGACACTCTCTAGCCTCTGGAGGTCTTCAACATTGTGGTTTCTTAAAGGCATCTAGCCTCAAAAACCATCCCACAGGGTCATCATTAGGCTCTGCTGCTGCTGAAGTCCATCAGCTTTAAACACAGAGTGGCTCTCTAGCTTAACTCAAAATCAAGACTGTATTAACACTGCCTCTAAGAACCTTTCCAAGGCTGGAAGTATCAGATTGAGGTAGACCTAAAGTGTGCAGGAATCTTTCCTCCAGCTGGGCAAGCAAGAAGTTAACAAGACATTGAGAAAACACATTTCTTTTTATTTATTGATTGAATTTTTTTTTCCTAACTAATAAGATCTTAAATTGCTTCTCCATGTGAAACATTTTGAAATCCTTCCACTTGTCAAGCAAAACCTTCAGGTGGCCTCCAAAGCAGAACGTTTTGACACGAGCTTGGGCAGGAGGCAGGTTTTGAAGGCAGGACAACCAGGTGCTGAGGAAACCAACTGCCTGCTTGACACTCCCTCCATTTCTCCATCCTTGAGTTGGGAGGGGGAAGGAAAGGCTCCATTCAGTTTGGCAGGACCCTGAAGGATGTGATCAACTTCAAAACCGGTGAGTCATCCAACCAAAGCCAGGCAGGAGGAGAACTCCTGCAATTCAAGTTAGAATTATGTTGAAGTGCTCCATGGAGCTGAGGCCTGGCAGGTGTAATTTCCACTCTGGAGAACTCAGAAGTCTCCCTTTAATTATTTAGTTACAAGGGAAAGAGCATTTTTGTTCCACATCTTTTTTTGCTTCCTCTAAGGGACTCACTGGACTGGTCCTTGTCTTGATGTCAGGGGCAGACAAGGGGAGGGATGGAGGGGCTGAAGCAATAAGGAACTTTCAAGATTTAGAGGTTGCTAGAGGAGTACCAGAAGAACCAGCAGTCAAAACCACATCCAGTAGGTAGCTTGCAGCAGGGATTCCCAGCTCAGCAGCATAAGAGAGCTCAGGGTCATGACCCACCTGCACCCCTAGACCTCCCTGCAGCCCCAAGCAACAGGGCAGGTTGCTCAGCAAGCCTCCCTCAAACCTTCTTTCAGCTTGGTCCTGCACAGGGATCTGGGTGAATCATAGAATCATTAAGTTAGAAAAGACCTCTGTGATCAAGTCCAACCATCACTGAGGGCTGGAGTAGGTGACCTTTAAAAGTCCCTTTCAACCCAAGGCATTCTATGATTCTGTGATGAACCCAACACCACCAACCCTCTAAGCCACGTCCCAGAGCACCATGTCTCCAGGGATGGGGACTCCACCACAGAATCACAGAATCATAGAATCAGCCAGGTTGGAAGAGACCTCCAAGATCCTCCAGTCCAACCTATCACCCAGCCCTAAGCAATCAACCAGACCATGGCACTAAGTGCCTCATCCAGGCTTCTCTTGAACATCTCCAGGGATGGTGACTCCACCACCTCCCTGGGCAGCACATTCCAATGGCAAATCTCTCTCTGTGAAGAACTTCCTCCTAACACCCAGCCTATACCTCCCTTGGCACAGCTTGAGACTGTGTCCCCTCCTTCTGCTGCTGGGTGCCTGGGAGAAGAGCCCAACCCCCACCTGGCTACAACCTCCCTTCAGGTAGTTGTAGACAGCAATGAGGTCTGCCCTGAGCCTCCTCTTCTCCAGGCTAAACACCCCCAGCTCCCTCAGCCTCTCCTCACAGGGTTTGTGTTCCAGACCCCTCCCCAGCCTTGCTGCCCTTCTCTGGCCATGTTCCAGTCTCTCAGCATCTCTCTTGAATTGAGGAGCACAGAACTGGACACAGCACTCAAGGTGTGTCCTGACC
Organism: Indicator indicator; assembly: GCF_027791375.1. Lineage (NCBI taxonomy): Eukaryota > Metazoa > Chordata > Aves > Piciformes > Indicatoridae > Indicator > Indicator indicator. The sequence continues at coordinate 9,238,950 of NC_072022.1, read as the reverse complement.
AGTGCTGAGTACAGGGCAGAATAACCTCCCTTGTCCTGCTGGCCACACTACTCCTGACCCAGGCCAGGATGCCATTGGCTCACCTGGCCACCTGGGCACACTGCTGGCTCATGTTCAGCCTACTGTCACCCAGCACCCCCAGGTCCCTTTCCACCTGGCTGCTCTCCAGCCACTCTGTCCCCAGCCTGTAGCACTGCTTGGGGTTGTTGTGGCCAAAGTGTAGAACCTTGCACTTAGTGTTGTTAAATTTCATCCCATTGGCCTCTGCCCACCCAGCCAGCCTGTCCAGGTCCCTCTGCAGGGCCCTTCTACCCTCCAACAGATCAACACCATCTCCCTGGGCAGCCTGTTCCAATCCCTGACCACTCTTGCAGCAAAGAAATTTCTCCTAATCTCCAACCTAACCCTCCCCTGGTGCAACTTCAGGCCATTTCCTCTCATCCTGTCACTACTTACCTGGGAGAAGAGACTAAGTGGTTCGAAGATGCCTACAAGCTGAGCCCAGCTCTTGATGGCAAGCAGCTGGTTCTTGCTGGAAGAGCTCTTGGTAGGAGCAGAAGGGAGTTGTTACACCTTTGTGTGTAGAGCTCATAGTATGTCAGGCTTGGTCTTAGAGCATGCCTCTATCAGCTGCTCTCACCTGTGTGCTCTGAAGGAGACAATAAAGTTCCTTGGAAAAGCCTCAAGTGAAAAGCCAGCTGAAGCATATCTGAGGTTTGTCTTGGAAGTTGTAACACCTCAAGTTTTATGAAAGTAACAACCCAGAGCTTCCCAAAGAACTAATTGCTCCACTTCCAGTGGCACTGGAAAGAAAATATCAAGAAATAGGCTCCTGACTGCCAGTGCTATCTGTGAACAAGCAAAGGAAAAGCACTTCCCCCCCATCCATAATGCAGCACCATCCACAAAGGTGCCTGAGGTCTAACCAGAGGCTTCTTGTTCTAATTGCACCAGCCAGTAGTGCTGGACAACCTGCCTTGGAGCAGGTGTTCCTGGGGGTATTCACTACCAGGACCCAGTGAATACTGTACCCAGCACTGATGAGGCCACACCTTGAGTGCTGGGTTCAGTTTTGGGGACCTCACTCCAAGGAGGACATTGGTCACAGGCTCACAGGGTGTATAGGGATTAGAAGGGATCTCTGGAGATCATCAAGTCCAACCCCCCTGCCAGAGCAGGACCTGAGAATCCAGCACAGCTCACACAGGAACACATCCAGATGGGGCAGAGAAGGAGACTCCACAACCTCTCTGGGCAGCCTGTGCCAGGGCTCTGGGACCCTCCCAGTGGAGAAGTTCCTCCTCGTGTTGAGGTGGAACCTCCTGTGCTGCAGTTTCCATCCATTGCCCCTTGTCCTATCCCAGGGCACAACTGAGCAGAGCCTGTCCCTGTCCCTTCCTTCCTGACCCCCAGCCCTCAGCTATTGATAGACATTGATCAGATCCCTCTCAGCCTTCTCCTCTCCAGACTAACCAGCCCCAGGGCTCTCAGCCTCTCCTCCCCAGGCAGTGCTGCAGTCCCTTCAGCATCCTTGGAGCCCTCCCTTGGACTCTCTGCAGTAGATCCCTGTCCATGATGACTGCATGGATCCCACATTGCCCCAGGTACCAGGGGCTCTCCATGCCCACAGCAGCACCAGCCCTCTGTTCCCCACTCCATGCTTCTTCCCCTGTGGGGGATAGTAGGAAAAATTTCTTTGCTGCAGGAGTGGTTAGGGCTTGGGACAGGCTGCCCTGGGAGGTGGTGGAGTCCCCATCCCTGGAGGTGGCCATGGTTTAGTGGTCATGGTGGTGGTGTGCTGAAGGTTGAACTCAACAACCTTAGAGGTCTTTTCCAACCCAAAGGATTCTATGATTCTATAAAGGCCTTTCTCAGCCAAAGCCTTACCTCTTGCTTTTGTTTTTTTTCCACACCTCCTCCCACCATAGGCCAGTGCAGGTATTCAGGGATGGTTTTTCCAGAGGTGGCTCTCATTGTCCCTTCCCCCACTTCCCCTGGCTGGGCTGAATGCATGGAAGGTCAGTGAGAAATGAAGCTTCTTTTATCTGCAATCTCCCACCAGCCCGGAGCTGGGTCCCCTCTTTCTTTTTTTTTTTTTTCCTTTTCCTTTTTTTTCCCACACTGAGGGCTAGCCAAGCATGAAGGAAAATAATTTTAGCCAATCTCTCTGCTCTAATGCACACAGACCTCCTTCTTTTTTATTTTTCCCCCTTGCAACTCCCCACCTATCTAAAGGGGAAAGAATTAAATAAAAAAAAAGGGCCAAAAAAAAAGGGGGGGAAGAAAAAAAAGCAAAAGCCCTTCCACAATGAAAGCACAACTAGATAGGGATCTTGGTGAGGCATCACTCACAATGTGCCTGCAGCTTCCAGCTCTTCCTCACTTCAATATCACCACTCCCACTGCTTTTGCCTCCTGCTAAACACCAAACAAACAAACAAAAATCATCAGTAATAAAAAAACCAGTGGCCTGGTGGCTCCTGGTGTGCAACAGGCAGAGGAAAGAGGAATGATTAATTTGCCTTGTGAATTATGCATTGTTGGCTCCCAAGCACTCTTCTCCAAAGCTTTGTTGTGTGAGCTCCTTGAATATTGTCACCTCCTTCTGCCAGAGAATCATAGAATCAGTCAGGGTTGGAAGGGACCACAAGGCTCAGCCAGTTCCAACCCCCCTGCCATGGGCAGGGACACCTCACACCAGATCAGGCTGGCCAGAGCCTCATCCAGCCTGGCTGCAAACACCTCCAGGGATGGGACCTCAACCACCTCCCTGGACAACCCATTCCAGGCTCTCACCACTCTCATGAGGAAGAACTTCTTCCTAACATCCAGTCTGAATCTCCCCACTTCCAGCTTTGTTCCATTCCCCCCAGTCCTGTCACTACCTGAGATCCTAAAAAGTCCCTCCCCAGCTTTCTTGGAGCTCCCTTCAGATACTGGAAGGCCACAAGGAGGTCACCTCAGAGCCTTCTCCTCTCCAGGCAGAACAGCTCCAACTCATAAGAGAGGTGCTCCAGCCCTCTGCTCATCCTCATGGCCCTTCTCTGGACACCTTCCAGCACCTCCAGATCCTTCCTGGAACAGAGGCTCCAGAACTGGACACAGAGCTCCAGGTGTGGTCTCACAGAGTGGAGCAGAGGGGGAGAATCCCCTCCCTGGCCCTGCTGGCCACACTTCTCCTGCTGCAGCCCAGGCTCTGCTTGGCTCTCTGGGCTGCAAGTGCTCACTGCTGGCTCCTGCTGAGCTTCTCATCCCCCAGCACCCCCAAGTCCCTCTCCTCAGGGCTGTTCTCCAGCCAGTCCCTGCCCAGCCTGGATTTGTGCTTGGGATTGCCCTGACCCAGCTGCAGGACCTTGCACTTGGTCTGGTTGAACCTCCTGAGGTTGGCTTGTGCTCACCTCTGCAGCCTGTCCAGGTCCCTCTGGATGGATCCCTTCCCTCCAGCTGTCAGCTGCACCACACAGCTTGGTGTGGGTGCACTCAATGCCCCTGTCAGTGCTGCCAAAGCTGTTGTCACTCAGTATCACTTAGGGTTTGGTGTTTAATCCTCTGTGAGCCCTGGCACCCAGGCTTGCTCATGATGCACCAGAGAGGAAAGGGAGTTGGTGGTGCCCCTGCTGGGTGTTGGCCTCTGTAACTCCCCAGGACCAGCTGCAAGGGCTGACAGAGCCACACCAAATTCACTTCCACAAGTGAAACAAAGACACTCCAGGCAGGAAGAAATTCTTGGCAGTGATGTGGGGGAGACACTGGAACAGGTTGCCCAGGGAGGCTGTGGATGCCTCCTCACTGGAAGTGTTCAAGGCCAGGTTGGATGAAGCCTTGAGCAACCTGGGCTGGTGGGAGGTGTCCCTGCCCATGGCTGAGGGGTTGGAACTGGATGATCTTGAAGCTCCCTTCCAACCTAAACCATTCTATGAGTCTATGGATCTGTGAATCAGCAAGCTGCTCCTTCTCTTCTAGAGTCATAGAATTGTTTCTCTTGGAAGAGACCTCTAAGATCATTGAGTCCAACTTGTCAACCCAGCACCACTGTGGCCATTAAACCATGACACCAAGTGCCATGGCCACACACTTCTTGAACATCTCCAGGGACATTGATTCCACCACCTCCCTGGACAGCCTGTGTGGCCAGAAGGTCTAAAGATGTGATTGTCTCCTTCTACTTGGCACTGGTTTGGCAACCTCTTGAGCACTGTGTTTGGTTTTTGCCCCCTCCCAATAAGAAGGACATTGAGGTGTCCAAAGAAAAGCACCCAAGATGGGGAAGGGCCTTGAACACAAGACTTCTGAGGAACTGCTGAGGGAGCTGGGGTTGTTTAGTCTGGAGAAGTGGAGGCTGAAAGCAGACCTCATTGGTCTCTACAGCTCCCTGAAAGGAGGTTGCAGTCAGGTGGGGGTTGGTCTCTTCTCCCTATTATCAGGAGATAGAAGGAGATGAAATGGCTTCAAGTTGTGCCAGGGGAGGTTCAGCTTGGATTTAGGAAAAATGTCTTCACTGAAAGGGTTCTCAGGCACTGGAACAGGCTGCCCAGGGAGATGGTGGAGTCACCATCCCCATGTGGATGTGGTGCTGAGGGATGTGGTTTGGTGGCAGTGGTTTATCACTAGTGGTGGGATTCTGACCTCTAGGTGAGCAGCTGGATTTGGTGATCTCAAAGGCCTCTTCCACCTTCATCAGTGTTATGATACTATACTTCTGTGACCCACTCCTGCAGTGCCCCAGTCAGCAGATACAGAACATATATGGCAACACCAGCCCCTAAATCTACTGGGACACCACCTCCTGCAGCCTGACTGCTATGGTTCTCAGTAAAAGAGACTGATTCAGTCTCCAAGGAGGCATTCCCTAGGAAAAGGTGGTGTGTTCCCAGTCTAAAGCCCCAGTGATAGCTCCAGAACTGCATGACAGAGGTTGTCTAGGGCAAAATCTCCCCCTGAAAAGTCACAGATCATGGAATTGTTTTAGTTGGAAAAGACCTTTGAGACCATTGAGTCCAACCATTCTCTAAGGCTACCAAGGCTGGGGCTAAACCATGGCTGTCAGCACAACTCTGCCTCTTTGGAACACCTCCAGGGATGGGGATTCAACCACCTGCGTGGGCAGCCTGTGCCAGGCTTTGAGAACCCTTTCAGTCCATAAGTTTCTTCTAATGTCCAACCTAAACCTCCCCTGGTGCAACCTGAGGCCATTTCCTCTTGTCCTATCACTTGTTACTATGGAGAAGAGACCAACCCCACCTTGCTCCAACCTCACTGCAGGAAATTGGAGAGAGCAAGGAGGTCTCCCCTCAGCCTCTTCTTCTCCAGACAAAGCAACCCCGGTTCCCTCAGCTGCTCCTCACCAGCTCTGTTCTCCAAACCCTTCCCCAGCTCTGTTGCCCTTCTCTAGACCTTCTCCAGCCCCTCAATGTCCTTCTGGGAGTGAGGAGCCCAAAACTGAACCCAGTACTCATGGCATGGCCTCACCAGTGCTGACTACAGGAGGACAATCACTTCCCTGATCCTGCTGGTCACAATGTTCCTGATCCAGGCCAGGATGCTGTCCTGGAACTCCAGAAGCTCTTCACCCCCCCATAATGATGCTCAGGCACAGTGGTGCTTCTCAGAGATCTCCTTGTCCTTCCTAAGCAGAGGCTAGAGGCACAAGGCAAGGAAGTGGAGGAAAGCATAACTGAACTCCCCCCCCAGAACTTCCTAAGGAGATTTTAGAGGAGATCACCTGCTAAGGAGAGGATGGAGAGACATTTCCAGGGTCTAAAAGCTGATTACAAAGCTCAGATAAGGTCAGATTTTCAAAAGGCATCCAAAAAGAAACCTAAAAAAGAGCTGCTTATGAGAAGCCCTCTGGTTCCCTCTGCTTCTTCTGCAAAATCCCTTTCTGGTTTCCTGAAGGTGAAAGGAGCTGAGCCACGGATGCCACCGAGGGGATGGCAGCGAGGGAGCTCTCTGCTCTGGGCTGCAGGGTGGATTTCTCCCCACTTTTGTGTTGCAGCCCCAGGCAGCAGGCACTGAATGCCCCCCAGGCCCTGGGGATGCTGCTAACCTTGTGCTGCCATCAGGTGCACACAAAGCCAGGAGCCCCTTCTGCAGGGAGGGGAGGGGGTGGGGAGCTAAAAGACGATTATGATATTCCAGGGGGAACTTTTTTTTTTTTCTCCTGCTGAAAACGAAAATAAACAGCAGCAGAGGATTACAAACCCAAACATGGAACATTACATGAAGCCATAATTGCCTCCTATTATTTCTCTGCACTAACCAAAACAGCTATTTAGACAAACAAAGGAGCAAAGAAAGGCAGAGACCAGCACTGAAAGTTGTTTTATCTCTACTAATCCCCACTGCTTTGATAAGTCTGTAATAGGATCATTTAGCGTCTCCAAAGGAAAAAAAAATGCCTCTTTGCAAGCAGGTTTTGCCCAGGTGTCCATTTCCACCTCTCTGGCCATGCAGTAGTGGAAATAAACATTCCCTCTATTTTGTATGCATGGAGACAGGAAAGAGATGGGGTATTTTCCTCTGTTTCTTCTTCTTTTGGGCTGAAATTGTTTCCAAATATGATTTTATTTTTGTTTCACTGAGCTCTCTTTTAGGTTGGTAGCAGATTGGTTATTCTGCATGGTCTTTGGTCAGCTTTGGGTGCCTCTGCTCAGATCTAAACTAGCTTATTCCACAAAAGCTGACATTCAGCTCACTCAGCAGTTAGGACAAACAAGAGCACCAGGCATCAGCCCTGTGCTGCCCCATTCCCAACTGCTGGAGAGAAAACCATGGAATCATAGACTCACAGAATGCTTTTGGTTGGAAAAGCTCTCCAAGATCATCCAGTCCAACCATCAACCCAACACCACCATGGCCACTAAACCATGTTCCAAAGTGTCATGGCCACACATTTCTTCAGCACCTCCAGGGAAGTGACTCCACCACCTCCCTGGATAGGCCAAGCTTTATCCCAAGGCTCCAGGAAGATCTGCTCAGTGCAGTGGTTTGATAGTTTAATATTCAGGATGTTCTTTTTCCTCTCCAGATACCCTGATGCTCACATAGGATCACAGAATGTGAAGGGTTGGATGAGACCTCTGGAAAGCATCAAGTCCAACCCTCCTGGCAGAGCAGCACCATAGAATCTAGCACAGGAACACATCCAGACAGGGCTGCAAAGGCTCCAGAGAAGGAGACTCCACAACCTCTCTGGGCAGCCTGTGCCAGGGCTCTGGGACCCTCACACTGAAGAAGTTCTTCCTCATGTTGAGGTGGAACCTCCTGTGCTGTAGTTTTCCATCCATTGCTCCTTGTCCTATCCCAGGGTGCAAGTGAGCAGAGCCTGTCCCCACCCCTCTTGCCCCCCAGCCCTCAATGTCTATCAGCTATTGATAGACATTGATCAGATCCCTCTCAGTCTTCTCTTTCCCAGACTAAACAGCCCCAGGGCTCTCAGCCTCTCTTCACCAGGCAGTGCTGCAGTCCCTTCAGCATCCTTGTAGCCCTTCCTTGGACTCTCTCCAGCAGATCCCTGTCCCTCTTGAACTAGGGAGCCCAGATGTGGATACAATGTTCCAGTTGGGGCCACACCAGGGCAGAATAGAGGGGGAGGAGAACCTCCCCGGCTCTGCTGGACACACTCCTCTGAATGCACCCCAGGATCCCATTTGCCTTCCTGCCCACCAGGGCACATTGCTGTCCCATGCAGAACTTGTCCGTTCTTTATGTGTTCTAAAGGTCTCAGGCTCTCTCTCTGGAGAGTTTCACAACCCACCTGGATGCATTCCTCTGGGACCTGCCCTGGGTGACCCTGCTCTGGCAGGAGGGTTGGACTGGATGATCCCTGAGGGTTCCTTCTGACCCCTACCATTCTGTGATTCTGATTCCTGGAGCAGAGTGAATGAATCCACAGCCTCACACAGGGCACCACAGGCTCTGCAGGCTTTCCACAGATGCTGCCAGTCCCCCTTGAGACAGTGAGAGCAGGAGCTGCAAAGTATTAGGGGAGCATTATCACATCATAGAATCAGAGAATCACAGATTCATAGAATCATAAAATCATAGAATCACAGAATTATAGAATCATAGAATCATAGATTCATAGATTCACAGATTCATAGAATCATAAAATCATGGATTCATAGAATCATAGAATCACAGAATGCTCTGGTTTGGAAGAGACCTCCAAAGGTCATCCAGTCCAACCCCCTCTGCATTCAGCAGGGACATCCCCAACTAGATCAGGTTGCCCACAGCCCTGTTGAGCCTCACATTGAATATCTCCAGGGATGGAGCATCAACCACCAACCTGGGCAACCTGTTCCAGTGTTCCACCATCCTCATGGTGCAGAACTTGTTCCTACAATCAGATGATACCCTCTGAGATACTGGCAGAGAGTACCCTCAGGGGACACATAGCTTCAGGAGGGTTGGACTGGATGATCGCTGGAGGTCCATTCCAGCCCCTAACATTCTGTAGGTCTATGACCTAAACTGGTGACAAAATCAAAAGTGTGGTCTTGGTTTTACTTATGTGGCTGCACCAGGAAGATAAATTCCTCACCATTGCCTGGATTGGATCCACACCATGATATTTTTTTTTTCCTTTGGTCACTATTATTTTCTTTCTTTCTCTTTCTTCCTTCTTTCTCTTTCTTCCTTTCTTCCTTTCTTTCCTCCTTCTTTCTCTTTCCTCCTTCTTTCTCTTTCCTCCTTCTTTCTCTTTCTTCCTTTCTTCCTTTCTTTCCTCCTTCTTTCTCTTTCCTCCTTCTTTCTCTTTCCTCCTTCTTTCTCTTTCCTCCTTCTTTCTCTTTCCTCCTTCTTTCTCTTTCTTCCTTTCTTCCTTTCTTTCCTCCTTCTTTCTCTTTCCTCCTTCTTTCTCTTTCCTCCTTTCTTCCTTTCTTTCTTCCTTCTTTCTCTTTCTTCCTTTCTTTCTCTTTCTTCCTTCTTTCTTTCTCTTTCTTCCTTCCTTTCTCTTTCATCGTTCTTTCTCTTTCATCCTTCTTTCTCTTCCATCGTTCTTTCTTTCTCTTCCTTTCTTTCTCTTTCATCCTTCTTTCTCTTCCTTTCTCTTTCTTTCTTTTTTTCTTCCTTCCTTTCTTTCTCTTCCATCCTTCTTTCTCTTCCTTTCTCTTTCTTTCTTTTTTTCTTCCTTCCTTTCTTTCTCTTCCATCCTTCTTTCTCTTCCTTTCTCTTTCTTTCTTTTTTTCTTCCTTCCTTTCTTTCTCTTCCATCCTTCTTTCTCTTCCTTTCTCTTTCTTTCTTTTTTTCTTCCTTCCTTTCTTTCTCTTCCTTTCTTTCTTTGTTTCCTTCTCTTTCCTTTCCTAGATCAGCTTACTCAGGGCCTCATCAAGTTGGATCTTGAATGTATCCAGGGACAGAGCCTGCAACACGACTCTGGGCAACCTGTTCCAGTGTTCCACCACCCTCAGTGTGAAGTGCTTCCTCTTAATGTCCAACCTAAATCTGCCCTGCTCCAGATCCAAATCCTTGCTCCTTGTGTGTCACTGCAGGCCTTTGTAAACTTTCCCTCCCCAGCTTTCTTGTAGACCCCTGTCAGGTACTGGAAGGCTGCTCTAAGGTCTCCCCAGAGCCTTCTCCAGGCTGAACAGCCCCAACTCTCCCAGCCTGTCCTCGTAGGAGAAGTGCTTCAGTCCCTGATCATCTTTGTGGCCCTTCACAGTGCACATTGCAGATGGCAGTTCCTGTCCCAAAGACCCTGCAGTCTCATCTCTCCCAGGGCTGGAGAGGAGCACTTCCAAGGCTCTGCTTTGAATTCACAAGGAACAACAAGGTTGTTCCCAAGAGTGTATTCCCTGTGGATATCTCAGAAGATGCATCCTGGTGACTGTTCCTATTCATAGCAACAATATGAAGTGCAATGAAACATCAACTCCCCATCTTATTCAACATATCTCTACTTCAAATCTCTACTTTGTAAAGAATATTGAAAGCCTAATACAGAGCTTTCAGAAACCTGCTCTGCTTTATTACACAAGTTTTCCATTTTTTATTGAATTGGTCACTCAGTCGTACTAAACATGGCAGGAAAAGAGCAGGATATAAACTGAAGCCATGAATAAAAGCAGGCTTTCCAAAGCTCTTCTTCCTGCAAAGAAAGCTGGAGCCTTCTGCAGAGTTTATCCAGGAGTAAAACCACCTTAGTCAGAATCAAACTGTGCAGTGGCACAGAAAATAAGATGTTACTGCAAATGAAAAGTATTCTTCAGCAGCAAAAATTAAAGATGCCTCAGGAGATAGGATTGGCTCCTGCCCACCTCCACCCAGCTCTTGCCTGGCAATGATGACAAGATAGGAATGCATGACCGGTTAAAACCACCCATCAAGGGCCCAGGCAGGGCTGCCTGGTCCCTTTTGCTGCTTAGCCCAGCTCTGCTCACCCCAGAGCTTTTTAGTATGTTGTGAAAGTGAAGATGTTTAGTTTGCCGTGACATCTTATTTTCTGTTCTGCTGCACAGTGTTATTTTAACCAGAGCAGCCTGCTCTCAGATAAACCCAGAGGAACTTAATATCTGCAGAAAATCCTGCATTCAAATGGCCTGGGGAGGGGTGGGCCTGCTGGGCAGACAGGAGAGGGCTGTGACTTGCTGTGATCCTCTGTGGTGTTGCCCCACTTAGGTCTCCTCCTCCATGCATGTGAGGAGGAGTCGTCTGCGCTTCGGATGCAGGTTAGAGCAGCACAGAAGTGAGCATCCTTCCAAGGAGAAATGCAGAGCTCTCCTTTAAACCAAGAGGCTTGTTAAGACTCTGAAGGGCCTGGAAGGACTAAATCTCCACCAAGTCCTTGTCTCACTGGGACATGCAGCAGATATTCCTTTCCTCCTACCTGAGTGCACCTGCCAGGCAAAGTGTGGTGGATTGGAACTGTGCTCGTCAGCTGCCACAGCTGTGCCACACAGCTGCCACATCATCCTGCCCAAAGACCAGCTCCAGCAGGTCATGCAAGAGACCCAGCAGACAGCCTTGCATTTGCTTCATCTCCAGAGTTTGAGATCATGGAATCAGAGAAGTCTTTTGTTTGGGAAAGACCTCTAAGATCATCCAGTCCAGCCCTCAACACAACACCACCATGGCCATTAAACCACGTCCCCAAGTGCCATGGCCACACATTTCTTGAACACCTCCAGGGATGGGAACTTCATCACCTCCCTGGGTAGCCTGTTCCAATTCAGTCACAGGATGGCTCAGGAACATGCCACTGCCTTTCACTCTCAAAATCAGGTAGATCCAAACTTGAGTTCTCTGCCCAGGAAAATGTTCTGATTGCAGAGTTTGGAGCTCTCTTCCCCCACCCTCCTTTAAGCAAATGCTAACAAAGACAGACAGATATAGAGACACAAAGACATCACTTGGGAATCACAGAATGTTAGGGGCTGGAAGGGGACCTCAAAAGCTCATCCAGTCCAACCCCCCTGCCAGAGCAGGATCACCCAGAGCAGATCACACAGGAACACGTCTAGGCAGGTCTGCAATATCTCCAGAGAGGGAGACTCCACAACCCCCTTGGACAGCCTGTTCCAGTGTTCTGTCACCCCATAAGGAGAAGATTCTGCCTCATGTTCACATGGAACGTCCTGTGCTTCAACTTCCACCATTGCCCCTTGTGCTGTCGTTGGGCATCACCAAGAAGAGCCTTATGGGATTTGTCTCCAGCCTTAAGCCAAGATCTCTAGTCCCAAGTCAAGGCCTCCAGGTCCCTGCACCTTGCACAGCTTCCAGTGTCTTCTCAGTAGCTGTCTGGGTTGCATCTCTTCAAGTGCCTGGAGATGAAAAGATTTGCTAAAACCAACACCACCCAGCCCAGCACCAGACTCTAGTCTGGGACAATGACACAACAAATAGTTCCCCTCCAGGCATACTTTGAAGCCTAACTTTAGATCAAGAGCTGTTCCTTAGCTAACCTGACTTCTGCTGTCTGGCATCTCACCTCCACCTGGGGTGACTCCCAGGCTCTACTTGGAGCAGCCTGACAGGAGGCTCTTCTTTGGGGTTTAACTGGGGGTTCTTTTGGCCACCTCCAAAGTGAAGAAGTTCTATGTGTCTGCTTGCCCCATAGCCTTGGTCAAGCTTTGTCATTAGCAGAGGCAGGCTCACAGGCTTACAGACTCACAGGATGTTAGGGGTTGGAAGGGACCTCTGGAGATCATCAAGTCCAACCCCCCTACCAGAGCAGGAGCATAAAATCCAGCACAGGTCACACAGGAGCACATCCAGACAGGGCTGCAAAGGCTCCAGAGAAAGAGACTCCATAACCTCTCTGGGCAGCCTGTGCCAGTGCTTTGGAACCCTCCCAGTGAAGAAGTTCCTCCTCATGCTGAGGTGGAACCTCCTGTGCTGCAGTTTCCATCCATTGCTCCTTGTCCTATCCCAGGGTGCAAGTGAGCAGAGCCTGTCCCTGTCCCTTCCTTCCTGACCCCCAGCCCTCAGCTATTGATAGACATTGATCAGATCCCTCTCAGCCTTCTCCTCTCCACACTAAACACCCCCAGGGCTCTCAGCCTCTCCTCACCAGGCAGTGCTGCAGTCCCTTCAGCATCCTTGGAGCCTTCCCTTGGACTCTCTCCATCAGATCCCAGAACTGGATGCAATATTCCAGGTGAGATCTCAGCAGGGCAGAGTAGAGGGGGAGGAGAACCTCCCTGGCTCTGCTGGACACACTCCTCTTCACACCAGGACCCCCTTGGCCTTCCTGGCCACTGGGGCACATTGCTGTGCCATGCAGAACTTGCTGCCCACCAGCACTCCCAGGTCCTTCTCCTTGGGGCTGCTCTCCAGCAGATGCCCTCCCAACCTGTCCTGCTGCAGTTTCTTCTTCCTCCCCACCTGCAGGACTCTGCACTTCCCTTTGTTGATCCTCATTAGGTTCCTCTTGTTGGCAGCTGCATTTAGGTTTCCCTTGCTCCTCAGCTGGTGTTTGTAATGCAGATGGAGGCATTTTCATTCTGAAAAGACCAAGAGGAAACATCTCCTTCTCCTGGGGGTTTCCTCTGAGGCTTTTTGGAGAAATACTACTGAAAGCTCACAAGGATTTCTACTCAACCAAGTGACTAAGAAGTGCTAAACTCCTTTCACCACTTGTAGCCCTAAAAAAACTGAGATGCCTCATCCAAGCACATCAACCTGAGCAGCAGGGCTCCACCAAGGGCTGGTTTATCTTCTCCAGAACCCCAGCCCCTGTGAGTGTGGAGCTGAAGTTTTTGCCATTCTTCAGCAGAGCACAGAGGAAGCCTCAAAACCCAGTGTCAACCAAGCTTAACTTTCATTAACTGCAGGTAAAGCAAAGCATCTCTCCATGATACAATTCACCTGGAAACACCCCTTCTCCTTCTCCTTTTACCCTTCTCCTTTTACCCTTCTCCTTTCAGCAGCCAACCCACAGATGCCATCAATCCACCTTCATTTTGATGAGCAGCACCATCCTGTAACTGAAAAGAGGTGGCTGTGGCCTCCAGCCATGAAACTGCTTCTTGCTGGACAGGCAGAAAGGCACCCTGGAAACCACAGACCCACCCAGAGGTGACTGAGTTCTCTGGGAATGCAAGAGCACTCTGTGTGCCTTCTTGCATGGCCTGGAGAAGACTCAGCATGGTGGCTTCACATGGAGTATCCTGAGTCATCAGATGCCCTGCATGGCACTGGGGCAGCAGCAGCACAAAACCCTGCTGCTGCCTCTGTGCCCCCCACATCCTGCCTGATAGTCCTGATGACTTTCGAAAGATTCCTGCTTTCCCCTCCCAGGAGCTGTGGGATGGCACAGGAGTTGAGGGTGACAAAGCTCAAAGGCTCCATTCCACCTGCTGTACTCCAGGCCTTCTGGACACCTCTTCTTTATTCACCTCTGTGCTTCATTGCAGGAGGAAGTTCAGCCATTGGAGGCATTGAACCTGTGGATGGTATTTTTGTTCCTTCAAGAGCAAACACTGCTGAGACAGTGAACACCTGGCAAATCTTTGTGACTGCCCCTCAACAACTACAATTAATATTAATGGCAAATCAAAGCCCATCAATGGGAATCACTCTGGTGTGACAGGCTCAATTTCCAGCCTATAGCAGCTTCCCACCCTGCATCTTAATACCCAGCTGGCCTTTTGAACCTTCTCCATGAGATCAGCCCAGCAGGATGAATAATGGAAGAGCCTGAGGGTCACCCAGTTGCCTACAGTGGACAGCTCAGAGAGGGGCTGGCCATGGAGGGCTGAAGTCACACCTGACTGCCTGGGTCCCTTTCAGCTCCCCATTGGCCTGAAGGACAGCAGAGGGTGAAGCAAGAGCCAACATAGCTCCTCTCCAGATCTCTGCTCACTCGCATGTCCTGGCAGCTCAGAGCAGTAAAAGACTGCTGAGTCCTAGGCACCACAACAGACTGGAGGTCTCTTGAGTCCTGTTTTAGACCTCCAACAGAAAGAAAGCTCTGGGACAGAGCCTCTGGTTGTCAAGGAAAAACACATCATTTGGGGAAAGAAGGAGGTAGAGCTCTAGAGCCTTCCCCAGCCAAACTGCTCCAGACTGAAGGATCTGCTTTCTGTAGCAAACTCATGTTGAGGACATAGCCCCAAAGCTTTTCCTCCTGGCCTCCATGGCACTGGCCATGCCATCCTGCCTCCTCCCTTGTTTTATTTCCTCTTGGTCTTCCTTCCAAAGCTGTAATTCCTTCACCAAATAAGCAGAAGAAAGCTTTATGAGCAACATTCCATTGAATTTCATTCTAGTGTGAGGTGTCCCTGCCCATGGCAGGGGGGTTGGAACTAGATGATCCTTGTGGTCCCTTCCAACCCTGACTGATTCTATGAATGTTAGGGGATGAGGCCAGACTCTCTCACCCTAAAGCTCCACAGCATGAGCTGGAGGACACTGTGCAAAGCTTGTCCTGAGTGCTGGCTGCCCATGTGCATAAATCACAGAATGGTTTGGGCTGGAAGGGACATTGAAGCTCATCTAATTCCAGCCCCCATGAGCAAGGACACCAGGTTGCTCACCCAGCCTGGCCTTCAAACACCCACAGTGAGGAGGCATCCACAACCTCCCTGGGCAACCAGTTCCAGAGTCTCACCACCCCGCTACTGAAGAACTTCTTCCTCAGCTCCAGTCTAACCCTGCTCTGCCTCAGCTTCAAACCATTCCACCCCTTGTCCTGTCACTGGACACCCTTATGAAAAGTTTCTCTCCAGCCTGCCTGTAGACTCCTTTCACATAGAAACCAGATAGAAACCTTGGAAGATGAAGGGACAGAGGTCATCATGACAAGTGGATGGCATCCTGAGTGCAAGTAGAAAGAGGGATAAAGCTTTTGCAGTGCTGGATCATCACAGCCAAGGTCTAATAGAGATAGGGGAAGCTTTACCAGCTGAGAGACATCTCTACCACTGGCCTTAGCCAGGCAGCCTCCAACATTCCTGGGGTAGGCACCTTTGGAAGGAGCAATGCTCACACACTTCCCCCACATGCTGACTGTGACTTAAATTCATCCACTAATTTCTGAAGCTTAGCTGACTCCTCAAAGCCTTCTCCCCAGTCCTTACAGCAAAGGAATTGTGCTGAAGGCAAAGACAAGTGAAACATCAGCTTCTCCAAAAGCAGTCCTGCTGGTTGGACTCACACCAGCAGTGAAGAGAAGAGAGTGGCCAGATGAAGCCTTCACCAACCAGCTAGAGCTGTTTATCTTTCTTTCCTACTGTTTGTCATTCCTGTGGTGACAAAGCCCTTCTTCGGCAGTGTCAACTCATTAGACCCAGTAATGACAAGGCCTTTTGCTTTGCTCTCTCTCTAAGGAGTTCTGGTAATCTCCACTGCAATCAAACCCTCTTTACCCTTGCAAATGGTGATGCTGGTTTACAGCACTGCTGCTGTCCCCCTGGGATCTTCTTTCTTCATTTGTCTTCTTTTTTTTTTTTTTTTTCTGGTCAACATGGTGGAGATTTACAGGATCATAGAACTGTCAGGGTTGGAAGGGACCACAAGGCTCAGCCAGTTCCAACCCCCTTGCCATGGGCAGGGACACCTCACACTACAGCAGGTTGCTCACAGCCACATCCAGCCTGGCTGCAAAAACCTCCAGGCATGAGGCTTCCACCACCTCCCTGGGCAACCTCTGCCAGTCTCTTACCACCCTCATGGGGAAGAACTTCTTCCTAACATCCAATCTGAATCTACTCATTTCTAGTTTTGCTCCATTCCCCCCAGTCCTATCACTCCCTGACACCCTCAAAATTTCCTCCCCAGCTTTCTGGGAGCCCCCTTCAGATCCTGGAAGGCCACAAGAAGGTCTCCTGGGAGCCTTCTCTTCTCCAGACTGAACAACTCCAACGTTCTCAGTCTGTCCTCATAGCAGAGCAGCTCCAGCCCTCTGCTGACCCTCATTGCCCTTCTCTAGACATGTTCCAGCACTTCCTTCCTTCTCTGTTTCTAGCACTAGTGGAGGTGCAGAAGAGAGAAAAAAAAGGAGCAGACAGCACATGAACAAGGGAGATGGTGCCAGAGGTTGTTTGGTGCTCCAGCAAGTCAAAGGTCTTGCTTTCCACCTCTGCAGATACAAACTCAAATCCTGGCATCAGTCACAACGCAGCCAGGTTAGGCAGCCTGTGTTTAGATATCTGCTGTCTCTGGTCACTTTAAGAGGCTGCAAACAAGCAGCTCCATTTGTCCCTTCCCAAGGAAGTATCTACCCACCTGGAGGGGTGAGCAAGGCATGGAATTTGATGGGACACCTCTGCCATTCCAGGGGTTGGTATCACTAAGGAGAAAGCACAGGGTGGTTTCCAATGTGGTGGTTTCACAGCCCATGAAAAGGAGTCTGCAACTCTTCTCCCAAGTATCTAGCAATGGGACAAATAAAAATGGCCTCAAGTTGTGCCAGGGGAGGGTTAGGTTGGATGTTAGGAAAAATTTCTTTGCTGCAGGAGTGGTCAGGGATTGGCACAGGCTGCCCAGGGAGGTGGTGGAGTCCCCATCCCTGGAGGTGGTCAAGAAACCTGTGGCCATGGCACCTGGGGACATGGTTTAGTGGCCAGGGCTATGGTTGGACTTCATGGTCTTAGAGGTCTTTTCCAACCAAAATAATTCTATGAGTCTGTGATAGGCAGGAGGGAGAGGTAACTGCTGCAAGTTCTCTGTGAGAAGTTTGGAAGTTTGAGGATTCTGGACTCTTCTTTATTTCAACTGACAGTGCCAGAGCCAGAAGAGGGCCCAGGTTTGGTGATGCTTCAGGTTTCTGTGCTTGATGTGAGTCTGAGCATGAGTTTCATGAACTCAGAATGGGTGGATTAGAGCTCTCTTGAGTGGAGAGGAACAGCTGCTAAGCAAAGGAGTCCTTGCAGGCAGTGCATGGATTTGTGAGGCAGCAGGGAAAGCCTAGGGGACACCCAAGGTGGGGCTAGAGCAATGGTGACTCTGGTGGAGGCAGTTCCTTGCAGCACAGAGTAAGGACCTGCTCTGGGGCTGGAGATCACATCTCACACTGGGTGTGGCTGACCAGGTGGCTGGAACACTGCAGAAGATGTGTCCAGGTCTGGAGCCCTCAATAGAGTGAGGACATGGAGCTGATGGAGAGGGTCCAGAGGAGGGCCATGAAAATGCTCAGGGGGTTGGAGCACCTCTGCTATGAGGACAGGCTGAGGGAGCTGGGGGTGTTCAGCCTGGAGAAGAGAAGGCTCTGGGGAGACCTAATAGCAGCCTGCCAGGACCTGAAGGAGGCTACAGGAAGGATGGAGAGAGACTGTGTGCAAAGGCCTGCAGGGACAGGACCAGGGACAATGGCTTTAAGCTGGAGAAGAGCAGATTGAGATTGGATGTGAGGAACAAGTTCTTCTCTATGAGGCTGGTGGAACACTGGAACAGGTTGCCCAGGGAGGTGGTTGAGGCCCGATCAAAGGAGATATTCAAGGTGAGGCTCAACAAAGCCCTGGGCAGCCTGATCTACTTGGGGATGTCCCTGCTGACTTCAGGGGGGTTGGACTGGATGACCTTTGAAGGTCCCTTCTGTCCTGGACAAGGGACAAGTTCCCTTGTGTGTGAGGAACAAGTTCTGCAGCATGAGGGTAGTGGAACACTGGAACAGGTTGACTGGGTGACTGGAACACTGCAGAAGATGTGTCCAGGTCTGGAGCCCTCAACAGAGGAAGGACATGGACCTGATGGAGAGGGTCCAGAGGAGGGCCATGGCACTTGGTGATGTGGTTTGATGGCCATGATGGTGTGGGGTGGAAAGTTGGGCTCAATCTCAGAGGTCTTTTCCAACTTTAGTTGTTCTGTAATTCTAGGAAGCTGTGATTGTAGGATTCTCTGAGCCTGTGGTTCTATGGTGGCTGCAACACAAGTGGTGTTACCTGCACTGCAGTGTAACCTGTGGTGTTGCCTGCACATCTACAAACAGTGGCTGTGTGTCTCTACTCCCTTTCTTTTGCACCAGCCATGGGACTGGTCCCTCCTGTGTCACCTCTGAGCACACTTTTAAGGCAGATTGTTGGAGCACAATGGCCACTTAGAACTCCCCCCTAAAGAGGCTCTGTATAATTTCCTTACCCCCTGCAATGTCAAACTGGAGC
This sequence comes from Indicator indicator, assembly GCF_027791375.1. Classification (NCBI taxonomy): domain Eukaryota; kingdom Metazoa; phylum Chordata; class Aves; order Piciformes; family Indicatoridae; genus Indicator; species Indicator indicator. The sequence continues at coordinate 9,220,408 of NC_072022.1, read as the reverse complement.
TTGCTCTCATCCATCCTTTTCCTCCTAGGACTGCCCAGCCCCTCCCTCCCAGAGCAAGCTTCCTAAGGTGAATTTACATTAAATTTGTCTGTGTTATCTGCACTGCCCTGGTGCTGGTTCAGGCAAGGATGATGGATATGGTCCTAACCCCACAGAAATTAGAGAATTTCACACTCTGTTTTAATAGCAAAGGCAGTGATTTGACATTGAATAATGGAGCTGGTCAGGTTCTATTAGTGGCAGATTAGACCATAATTCAATCTCCTGCCTTGCTGTTTTAAGCCTTTCTCACAGACTATATTAAAGCTGACCCAGGGCTGAAGAAGGCAGAATGGAAGGGCTCTGTGGTACATGGGGACGAATTACATCTCACAGGGATGAGGGGGGGACAAAGCTGCAGTTGGACCCCCTGGGACCATGGTGGGCAGCAAGCCCAGAGGAACCTGGGGCCTCCAATGCCAGTGCTCAAACTCAGCCACCTGGGATATAACGAGGCTGAAAAGTCTTTGGGGAGGGGATCGTGATATGGGGCTGCACCCCCTGGGGGAGGGAGCAGAGGCCCACACAGCTGGTTTGTTGGGCTGGAAGGAGTGGGGATGCAGCACAGATAAGGGACACACACAGCTGGAAGGGGCAAGCCAAAGGAGGAGCCAGTGGGTCCCTCTCAGGAGGGGTACCCCAGGAGGGATGGAAACAATGGAAGGCTAAGTGAGCCTTGATGCATGGTGTCACATTGAGTGCCTTCACTAAAGGAAAGCTCCTCTGTGAATGCTGGGGTTCCACACCTTCCTGGGGAAAATGCAAGACCTGACGAAGAGTCCCAGGGCATGGAGAGACAGACCTGTGGTTTCTGTGGTGGGCAGTCAGGCAGGTGTGTCCATGGCAGAGCTGATCACCACACCACTCGGCTGCCACCATCCCAGAATCACTGCTCAGGTCTTTTCCCTGTGGATATCTTCCTGTGGCTCCTGCTTACCTCACTCCTACAGCCTCTGGACACAGAGTGGTTCCATCAGCTTTTGAAGCTCCAAGCCTGTGTTTCAGCCCTGCCTTCAGAGTGCTCTTGCCCACGTACCTACCCTGCCTGGGCTTTGTTTGCTGAAGGAGAGTGCAGCTGGATAGCTGACACAGTGCTGTGTTCTCTGATTGAGAGGAGGAGGCTGAATTACTTCAGCAATCATTTATTGAGTACCTAAGATACAGAAAACCTCTACCTAAGGTAGAGAAAAGCTAATCAGAGAGAACAATGTCCTGGAGATTAAATTCTCCATTAGAGAGACCCCACTTAGTAGTTAGGCTGGCAAATATTTTCTCGGTGGTTTTTCCATCAGCCTCCATCAAACCCCATGCTGCAAGCTGGGAGAGTGGGGAAGAGTTGTGAGCATCCTTTCACCATTACAAGGCACAACAGACCCCAAACAAAACCATGAGCATCACTGCCCTGCCTGCTCACCAGGCAGAAAGTTCCCAGGTGCCCAGCCTCTCCCAACAGACTCCAAACAAAACCATGAGCACCACTGCCCTGCCTGCTCACCAGGCAGAAAGCTCCCAATCACCAAGACTCTCCCCACAGCCCTGCTTGGCTTTGGCTGACTGCTGCTGGAGCATCTGGATGGCCAAGCTGAGGAATTCTGATGGTGGGCACAGGACATTGACAGAGGAACCCAGGTGGCCAAACTCCAAGGAGATGTTTTGGCTTCTCTGCTGCTTGTGTGACATTCAGCATCTCTCAGGTCCTCTCTGACCTCCTCTCCAGGAGCTCACAGGAACATCCAGGGGGACAGCTTTGGAAATTCATTTGTGCTGAACTTGAGGGCAGACTGGAACCTCTACAGCAACACAACAGAGACAGAAAAGCAGAGACATTGCAAAGCAGCACTACAGATGGGTTCAGGGAAGCAGGCAGCAGAGTTTCTTTACAGTGAAACACAGCCCTTGGGGTTTGAGCTTATCAGCCTCTTTGGGTTTTATATCCAGCAGCTCTTGCATGCAGAAGGCAGATTCCTGCTTGCCACCTGGACAAGGCAGCTTCAAGCCTCCCAAGGCCTTGGAGAAAAGGGTGAGGTTTGTTTGCCATGAGCCATCTCTCCTGGCTTTCTCATGAGACACCCTGAGAGAATCCCCTGGAAGACCTGACCCTGGGCAGCCGAACTTTCAGCACCCTTGAATGGGAGGAGGACCAGGAAAGATGATCTGCTGAGCTCTGATGGTTGCTGTGATGGTTAGGAAGAAATTCTTGCCCATGAGGGTGGTGAGAGACTGGCAGAGGTTGCCCAGGGAGGTGGTGGAAGCCTCATCCCTGGAGGTTTTTGCAGCCAGGCTGGATGTGGCTGTGAGCAACCTGCTGTAGTGTGAGGTGTCCCTGTCCATGACAGGGGGGTTGGAACTGGATGAGCCTTGAGGTCCCTTCCAAACCTGACAATTCTGTGGTTCTATGATTCTAACTCTCCCAGGGCAGCAGAGTATCAGTGCCTAGTTGGTGGCCTGGAGCTGGAAACAGCTCTAGCCCCTCACTGCAGTGAAAGAAACAGCAGGCAAGGGGAAGATGGAGATTTTCACAGAGCCAGCCAGAGCTGGGTGAAGGCAGAAGGGGTGGCTGGTTTGCAGGAGGGCAGGGTGAAGGTAGAAGGGGTGGCTGGTTTGCAGGAGGGCAGGGTGAAGGTAGAAGGGGTGGCTGGTTTGCAGGAGGGCAGGGTGAAGGCAGAAGGGGTGGCTGGTTTGCAGGAGGGCAGGGTGAAGGTAGAAGGGGTGGGTGGTTTGCAGGAGAGCTGGGTGAAGGTAGAAGGGGTGGCTGGTTTGCAGGAGGGCAGGGTGAAGGCAGAAGGGGTGGCTGGTTTGCAGGAGGGCAGGGTGAAGGCAGAAGGGGTGGCTGGTTTGCAGGAGAGCTGGGTGAAGGCAGAAGGGGTGGTTGGTTTGCAGGAGAGCTGGGTGAAGGCAGAAGGGGTGGTTGGTTTGCAGGAGGGCAGGGTGAAGGCAGAAGGGGTGGTTGGTTTGCAGGAGAGCTGGGTGAAGGCAGAAGGGGTGGTTGGTTTGCAGGAGGGCAGGGTGAAGGTAGAAGGGGTGGTTGGTTTGCAGGAGGGCAGGGTGAAGGTAGAAGGGGTGGCTGGTTTGCAGGAGAGCTGGGTGAAGGTAGAAGGAGTGGCTGGTTTGCAGGAGGGCAGGGTGAAGGCAGAAGGGGTGGTTGGTTTGCAGGAAGGCAGGGTGAAGGTAGAAGGGGTGGCTGGTTTGCAGGAGGGCAGGGTGAAGGCAGAAGGGGTGGCTGGTTTGCAGGAGAGCTGGGTGAAGGCAGAAGGGGTGGCTGGTTTGCAGGAGGGCAGGGTGAAGGTAAAAGGGGTGGCTTGTTTGCAGGAGAGCTGGGTGAAGGCAGAAGGGGTGGCTGGTTTGCAGGAGGGCAGGGTGAAGGTAGAAGGGGTGGCTGGTTTGCAGGAGGGCAGGGTGAAGGCAGAAGGGGTGGCTGGTTTGCAGGAGGGCAGGGTGAAGGTAGAAGGGGTGGCTGGTTTGCAGGAGGGCAGGGTGAAGGCAGAAGGGGTGGCTGGTTTGCAGGAGGGCAGGGTGAAGGCAGAAGGGGTGGGTGGTTTGCAGGAGGGCAGGGTGAAGGTAGAAGGGGTGGCTGGTTTGCAGGAGGGATGGCTCTGGCAGGCTCCCCAGTGACCACAGGCATGATGGAAGTCCCTGCAGGTAGCACCTGCAGCACTTACCACATCTTATCTGCCTCTGTGCTTGGGGCTGCAAGGGTCAGGGATGCTCTGCTGTTTCCCAGCCAGGGCACCTACATCTCTCCATGAGCAGATGAAGTGTTTGATGCAGAGTCCACCAAAGATATTGCTCCAGGGCAAAGAAGCCAGTCTCCCTCTGACCCTCCAGGCAAGTCTTGCTGCTTGCCCCTAACCCTAATCTGTGGGAGGGAAGTGCCACAGACAGCCCTTTGGCAGATGACAATGACAAGAGTGGCACAAGGGCTGGCTCTTATGGCTAACCTGGAAAAGGCTCCCTGAGGTTTCCCCACACTACAGCTCATCATCTTCTGCCTCCTCATTGAACCTCTGCTGGAGACTTCCCAGCCCCGAGGGCACGTGACTGGCACTTCACTGCACTTCCTCACTCTGTGTAGAGAGCTGCACTAATGAAGGTGGGTCAGAGGCTTCTTGCATCTCATGAAGCATCGCTTTCCTGCCTGTACTTCACAGCAGAGGCACAATAATTGTGCTGATTTTAAGCCCACCTTATGGCTTTTATAAAGCAGCATGCAAGCTTCCCTCCACCAGCTTCCCTCCACCAGCTTCCCTTAGCCTTGAGAAGAGATGGCTGAGAGGAGACCTTATCAATGTCAATAAATACCTGAGGGCTAGGTGTCAAGAAGAAGGGGCCAGACTTTCTTCAGTGGTGCCCAGTGATAGCACAAGGGACAACAGGTACAAGCTAGAACACAGGAGGTTCCACCTCAACGTGGGGAGAAACTTCTGTACTGTGAGGCTGACAGAGCCCTGGAGCAGGCTGCCCAGAGAGCTTGTGGAGTCTCTCTCTCTCTGGAGAGTTTCACAACCCACCTGGATGCATTCCTCTGGGACCTGCCCTGGGTGACCCTGCTCTGGCAGGAGGGTTGGACTGGATGATCCCTGAGGGTTCCTTCTGACCCCTACCATTCTGTGATTCTGATTCCTGGAGCAGAGTGAATGAATCCACAGCCTCACACAGAGCACCACAGGCTCTGCAGGCTTTCCACAGATGCTGCCAGTCCCCCTTGAGACAGTGAGAGCAGGAGCTGCAAAGTATTAGGGGAGCAATATCACATCATAGAATCAGAGAATCATAGATTGATAGGCTCACAGAATCATAAATGGATAGATTCATAGAATCATAGATTGATAGATTCATAGATTCATAGAATCATAGATTAATAGATTGATAGATTCATAGAATCATAGATTGATAGATACAAAGAATCATAGAATCATAGATTGATAGATTCATAGATTGATAGAATCATAGATTGATGGATTAACAGAATCATAGAATCATTGATTCTTAGAATCATAGATTGATAGATTCATAGAATCACAGAATCATAGATTGATAGATTCAGAGAATCATAGATTGATAGAATCATAGAATCATAGATTGATAGATTCATAGATTCATAGAATCATAGATTAATAGATTGATAGATTCATAGAATCATAGATTGATAGATACAAAGAATCATAGATTGATAGAATCATAGAATCATAGATTGATAGATTCAAAAAATCATAGAAACCTTGAATCACAGATTCATAGAATCGTAGATTGATAGATTGATAGATTAATAGAATCATGGATTGATAGATTGATAGATTCATAGAATCATGGATTGATAGATTCATAAAATCATAGATTGATAGATTCATAGAATCATAGATTGATAGATTCAAAGAATCATAGAATCCTTGAATCACAGATTCATAGAATCATAGATTGATAGATTGATAGATTCATAGAATCACAGAATGGTCTGGTAGGATGGAAGGAACCTCTGAAGGTCATCCAATCCAACCCCTCAACTAGATCAGGTTGTCCAGAGCCCTGTCAAGCCTCACCTTGAATATTTCCAGGGATGAAGCCCCAGCCATCTCCCTGAGCAACCTGTTCCACCACCCTCAAGGTGCAAAACCTCTGCCTAGAATCAGGTGATACCCTTTGAGCTACTGGCACAGAGTACCTCAGGAGACACATTGCTTGAGGCTGAGCTCCCTTTCTTAGCAGAGATTTGTGCTGGGACAGCCATGGGAACCTCTCCATTCTGAGAAGGAGGATTTGTGGAGCTTTCTTGATGCTTAGTAGCAGCACTAGTCCTGGCCAGTGCCTACAATTGTGTGTGCAAACCAATAGCTAGAGGTCTGTGTGGGTACAGACAGCAAACCAACCTCCATCAGTGGCCAGGGAGCCAGGAGAAGACCAGCCACCTCTTGTGACATACTGCATGCATCCTACTGCATTTCTGCAAGGGGGAGGGATGATCCTTCATGATGGGGAAGGGTCTGGGGAACAGGCTTGCTGAGGAGCAGCTGACTGGGGGTGTTAGTCTGGAGAAGAGGAGGCTGAGGGGAGACCTCATTGCTCACTGCTTGAAAGGAGGTTGGAATCATGTGGGAGTTGGTCTCTTCTCCCTAGTCTGAGGGTGATAGAAGAAGAGGAAATGGCCTGAAATTGTGGCAGGGGAGGGTTAGGTTGGAGATTAGGAAAGAGTGGTCAGGGATTGAAACAGGCTGCCTAGGGAGGTGGTGGAGTCCCCATCCCTAGAGGTGTTCAAGAAACCTGTGGCCATGGCACTTCATAGGCTTGCAGGATGTTAGGGGTTGGAAGGGACCTCTGGAGATCTTCCAGTCCAACCCCCCTGCCAGAGCAGGACCATAGAATCCAGCACAGCTCACACAGGAACACACCCAGACAGGACTGGAAAGTCTCCAGAGGAGGCTCCACAACCTCTCTGGGCAGCCTGTGCCAGGGCTCTGGGACCCTCCCAGTGAAGAAGTTCCTCCTCATGGTGAGGTGGAACCTCCTGTGCTGTAGTTTCCATCCATTGCTCCTTGTCCTATCCCAGGGTACAAGTGAGCAGAGCCTGTCCCTGTCCCCTCCCTCTTGCCCCCCAGCCCTCAGATATTGATAAACATTTATTGATCCCCTCTCAGTCTTGGGGCCATGGTTTAATGGCCATGGTGGTGGTGGGTTGAAGGTGGACTTGATGATCTTAGAAGGCTTTTCCAACCCCAACAATGTTGTGATTATGAGCTGATCCCTTTGGGTGACAGTGCTGTCCCTCACCCCCTTACAGAGCCCTGTCTGTCACCTTCAGGGTACAGTTGGGGGATCCCTGAGCCTGCCAGGGATGACAACAATTTCTTCTGCCAGGGTGGTTCTCATATGGTGTGTGCCAAATGAATGAGGTAAGGCTCAGTGGTGGCACTAACCATGCCCCTGGTGAGCATGCAGCCAAGGCTGGTCAATCATGGAGTGCTGAGGCCCAGAGTGGAATCCCAGTCCTGCAGGCAGTCACTCAGTGAAGGAGAGGCCAGGACATGCTTGCTGAGATGCTGTGCATTAAAAAGCTCTCAGGCTGCTGAATGCAGCCTTAGAGCAGCACACCAGCACTGCTGTCCTGACTTCACTGGCACTCTGGACCACAAACGGGACTTCTGGAAGCCTCTGGGAGCCTGTAAAGACTGGGAGAAACATCTCCTGTACCATACTGCTGGGTGTCTGACATAGCTAAACTCGTGCTGATGCAGCAGTGCAGCTTGCATAGAACAACAGGGAGGTGTGGAGCAACAACTAACACCCCAGCAGCTCCCAGCAGACCAAACCTGGGGCAGTGCAACACTCCTCATGCTTCCCCTTCACCAGGAACTCTACAAAGCCAGCTGAGGTCTGAGCATTCACACAGACCAGTCAGAGCAGGTGGTCTGCAACATGCTTTTGTGGATCTTTTAGCAGCATCTCCATCATCTCCATTTTTCCCAGTAGCACCTGGTGCCTCAGGGACTTGGGAAAACATGGAAGGCTTGAAAAATGCATTCTTCATCCCAGACACAAGTCTGGCCAAAAGGTTGGTGTGGAGTCAGTGCTGATTCCAGGGTGAAGTTAAGCATTTGCAGTGACAGCTCCAGGAGGAGAAACTGCTTTGGGAAAGTTTAGGAAGTGACACCCTCACCAGGAGGTCACTTCTGCTGCTGTTAGGCAAGCACTGCAGCAGCTACAAGGGTGTTGTAGTGTGATGTGTGCTGGCATGATCCAACTTTGTAGCCGGAGAAGAGTGGGAAATTCAACCTAAAAGTCCTGCTCTGCCTTCTTTGACTCTCTGGTGTGTGATAGAATCATGAAATGGCCTTTTAGGAAAGGACCTTAGAGGCAGATTTAGACTGGGGAGGAGGAGGAAGAAATTCTTTAGTGTGAGGGGGTGAGATACTGGCACAGGTTGCCCAGGGAGGTTGTGGATACCTCCTCCCTGAAGGTGTTGAAGGCCAGGCTGGATGAGGCTTTGAGCAACCTGGGCTGGTGGGAGGTGACCCTGTCTTCTGTCACCAACCTGTGGGCACAGCACTGGGGGTTTAGTGGCCATGGTGATGTTGGGTTGAGAGTTGGACTGGATGATCCTAGAGGGCTTTTCCAACCCAAACAATGCTATGATTCTACAGAGCAAGGTGGAGAGTTGTCCATCTGCCCAGCAGTCAGCATTTTCCTTTCTACCCTGTCCCTGTGGAGGGTGGCTGGAATGTGCAGCCACATCCCCATCAGCTCCTCCCTGCTTGCTGCCTGATCTGGGCTTTGCTTGCTCCAACTTCTCTGTCTTCCCACCACCTCTGTCTGCATATATAGTGACCAACCAATCCCCCTGGGACTCCTGGGGAAGTCCCAGCTACTGTTTGTCCCACATGGCTGACTCAGAGTGGTTGGATGCTGGCAGCTCCTGTGCTCAAGGGATGTGCAGTTGGGTCCCCAGCTTTTACAAGAGAAGCCACCTGGAAATATGCAGCCCTTAAAGGGCTTCAACAATCTCAGGCTCCACCACTGTGGTCAAACACAACAACCTGCTCGTGTGGGAGCTTCCTCCCACTTCCTCCCACCCAGAACCATGGAATGGTTGAGACTAGGAGGGCCCTTTGGAGATCATCTGGTCCAACACCCCTGCTAAAGCAGAGTCACCTAGATCAGGAAAGTGTGCAGGTGGGTTTTGAAAGTCTCCAGAGAAGAAGACTCCACAATTTCTCTGAGCAGCCACCTCCAGTCCTCCAGCTCCCTCAAAGGAAAGAAGTTTCACCTGAAGTTCAACTGAAGTTCTGCTTTCTGGGTGAAAGAGGTCACCTCTGGAAATGCTCACACTGATGGAACCTGAAGACCTTAAAAACAAGGAGAAGTGACAGATTCAGCAGGCAACACCACAAAGATGTCAGGGGACACACACACAAGCACTCCTCAGCTGTGTGCAAGAGGACATCAGCAATGCAGAAAGGACTTGTGCAGGCTTGCCAAGCACCTCTCTGCAACTCAACTCTCCCACCTGTGAGCCAGGAGCAGGAAGGCTATCCCACAGCTGCAAGAGATCCTGTGCCAAGGGAATCACTACAAATTGGCTGCAAATGAGGTGTTTAGAGTTCAGAGGCAGTCCCTGGTATTAGCAAACTCCTTGAATCTCCAAAAGATTGAAGCTTTGAAAATATCAAAATGTTGCTGAGAAATAACCCATCCCTCTGCTTCAGAGAATCATGGAATGGGTTGGGTTGGAAAGGACCTTGAAGAACATCCAGTTCCAACCCCTCTGCTATGGGCAGGGACACCTCCCACCAGCCCAGGTTGCTCAAGACCTCATTCAGCCTGGTCTTGAACACCTCCAGCAAGGGGGCATCCACCACATCCCTGGGCAACCTGTTCCAGAGTCTCACCACCCTCACTGGAGAAGAATTTGTGTTCAAGGACAGTCTGGTGGCCTGAGATAGAAGGAAGATCAGGTAAGCTCCAGGTCCATGTGGCCACTCAGAATTTCTCAGAGTTTCTTTCTCATCTCCAGTCTCAATCTCCCCTCTCCCAGCTCAAAGCCATTGTCCCTCATCCTGTCACTCCAATCCCTTATCAAAAGTCCTTTCCCAGCTCTCCTGGGAAAGGAGAGCTCCTGGGAAAGGAAAGTATGGACCCTTCTCAGGGGGGTCCACACTCAAGAGATGGCTTTTTCTGGCTGCCGAGATGGCATTTCATTGAGTGAGGACATCTGGAGTGAGTCCTCTAGGGACTTGGATTGAGGGAAAATGTCTTAGTGCATTGAGCTTCAGTGGCAGTCAGTGCAAACCACTCCCTCAGAGCCAGGAGTGCTCAGTGTGTATGGCCAAGGAACAGGCCAATGGCACAGAGCCCACTGGTGACATCCACTGATAGCAACTGACCCAAATACCTCAGTGTCCCTTAGCACACAACAAAGAACAGGCTATGAAGAGGGCTCTAATTTTAAACTCCAAGTTGCTCCAAGTCAAATGCAAGGACAGCAACTCTTGGTGTCACTGTAGAAAAGAAACATTCAATCTCTGGGATGAGACTGCAGCAGTCTGTGCAAGAGGAGCAAGCAGTGGTCCCTGGCAGCCCAGCAGGCAGCTGTGTGCTGAGCTGCATCCACAGCAGGGAGAGCAGCAGCACAGGGAAGGGATTCTGCCCCTCTGCTCTGCTCAGACCCCACCTGCAGCACTGCCTCCAGCTCTGGTGGCTTGAGCAGAAGAAAGGCATGGAACTGTTGGAGAGGGTCCAGATGATCAGAGGGCTGGAGCACTTCCCCTCTGAGGACAGGCTTTGAGAACATGGAGAAGGCAAGGCTCCAGGGAGACCTTAGAGCAGCCTTCCAGTACCTGAAGGGGGTACAGGAGAGTTGAGTAGAGACTTTCAACAAGGGCTTGCAGTGACAGGATGAGGGGCAATGGTTTTGAGTTGGAAGAGGGCAGATTGAAAATGTGTCATGCCAAGGTTAGCAGTGAGTGAGTTTCACGTTATGTCTCCAGAGGTGTGGAGACAGGAAAACCTGGAGAAGGGAAGGCTCTGGGAAGACCCTGGAACAGCCCTCTACTACCTTAAGAGACTACAGGAGAGCTGGGGAGGGACTTTGGGCAAGGGCTGGGAGTGACAGGATGAGGGGCAACGGCTTTGAGCTGGAAGAGGGCAGATTTAGGCTGGAGATGAGGAAGAAATTCTTGATAGTGAGGGTGGGGAGACACTGGAACAGGTTGCCCAAGGAGGCTGTGGATGTCCCCTCCCTGGAGGTGTTCAAGGCCAGGTTGGATGAGACCTGGAGCAACCTGGGCTAGTGGGAGGTGTCCCTACCCATGGCAGAAGGGTTGGAACTGGATGACCTTTAAGGTTCCTTCCAGCCCAAGCCATTCCAGAAGCCTATGGTTTCATCAACTGTTCAGAAGCAGAAACCACCCCCTTGGCTGCAAAATCTGCCTGCTGCCAATGACAGCCAGCTGCTGAAACCCTGCAGGGAAAAACCTCTCTGTCTCTCTCCAACAGACATTTGAGCCAATCACCCTCACAATCACAAACAAATGTCTCTTGCCTGAGCCCTTCTCCCTTTTTTCCCACCTCTTCTGAGGAGCTCTGTGCCCTGCCTGGGTGGAAATCACTTAGGGAGAAGAGTTACCTAATATCATCAAGCAAGCTCTGCCTAGTCGGAGGGGAGGATTGGCGGCAGCAGCAGCTCTGCAGCCCCAAATAGCAGCACAATTATACTCTTTACTGGTGCAGCTCCAGGAGTATCCAGACAAACCAGGGGCAAGGCAGAGTAATTTTATCCTGCTATGCCTGTCTAAACAGCAGATAGCTCCTCGGCACTGTTCGCTCTCGCTTGTTAATTTAACGCTTGATATAGAGGGAAAAATTAGAATTAAAATGTACCCAGCTGCTTCCTTCAGTCCTGATTCCATTTAGAAATCTCTCACATCTCTCCACAAAATGAGCTGGGCTGCCTGAGACACTGAAGAGCCTGTATTTTATTCTCAGATAAGCCTTGGGTGGCTCAGGCTCCTGAGCCCCAAACGAGGGCCAGCTTTGCACAGCTCTGACCACAGCACCCATCATGATCCAACCCCACACCCACTGTGGGAGGAGAAAGAGGTTTCTCGTGCTTTGGGTGGACAAGCACAAGAAAGAGCACAACGGTGTGGGAGGAGAAGGAGGTTTCTCGTGCTTTGGGTGGACAAGCACAAGAAAGAGCACAAGGGTGTGGGAGGAGAAGGAGGTTTCTCCTGCTTTGGGTGGACAAGCACAAGAAAGAGCACAGGGTGGGAGGAGAAGGAGGTTTCTCCTGCTTTGGGTGGACAAGCACAAGAAAGAGCACAAGGGTGTCCGAGGAGACCTTATTGTGGCCTTCCAGTATCTTAAGATATTTTAAGTCCCCTTAAGAGGGCTACAAGAAAACTGGGGAGGGACTTTTGAGGGTGTCACGTAATGATAGGACTGGGGGGGGATGGAGCAAAACTAGAAATGGGTAGAATCAGATTGGATGTTAGGAAGAAGTGTGAGGTGTCCCTGCCCATGGTAGGGGGGGTTGGAGCTAGATGATCCTTGTGGCCCCTTCCAACCTTGACTGATTCTGGGATTCTATGATTCTAAGTTCTTCCTCATGAGGATGGTGAGACACTGGCAGAGGTTGCCCAGGGAGGTGGTGGAAGCCTCATGCCTGGAGGTTTTTGCAGCCAGGCTGGATGTGGCTGTGAGCAACCTGCTGTAGTGTGAGGTGTCCCTGCCCATGGCAGGGGGGTTGGAACTGGCTGAGCCTTGAGGTCCCTTCCAAGCCTGACAACTCTATGATTCTATGTGGTCCTGTGAAAGACAAGCAGCAAGGTAGGGCTGGCTCTGAAGGGACAGGTGCTTGGAGCTGGGTTTGACAGCTGACTTTCTGGAGACTTTTAGGCAGGGTAAGCTGTGGGAGAAGTGCGCTGCTCCTCCAGCCAGGAGGGCAAGGAGGAAAGGAAATCAGACGCTTGCTTAAGATGCTGAGAGCCTTTCTTCTCCTTCTGTGAGGCTCTCGAAGCAGCAGTGGTGCACACGTGATGGTGTGGAGCAGCTGCCTGAAGAGGCAGAGGCAGTTCCGAGGCTCTACCGCACGCGTCTCCAAGAGGAGAAGACAAGGACTACGCTGGGACCCTTGGTACTCCAAGTAGCTGGGGACAATGGGCACCACGGGCACCACGTGAGGAAAACCTGGCCATGTGTGCCACCAGGGATGCCCAGGAGCCCCTCTCCTTCAGAGACGCTTCTGAGCTTTCTTATTAAACAGGAATCCTTGGGTGGGAGATGAAACAAAAGCAGCGCTCGGTTTAAAGCCTTCCTCGAGGGCCAGAGGAGTGGCCCCAGGTCAGCGTCAGCTGTGCCACCAGTGAGGTGAGTTCTGGAACGCTTAAGGCTCTCTCCACTGCTTTGTTTTTGCTGTGGCCTGTGGAAGAAATGGAGAGGTTTGGGCTTGGGGAGTGAGGCGTAGAGGAGGCGGTGGGTGAGGAACTGAATCCATCCCTTAGAGAGCCCAGGGAGATGCAGCTCTGCCAGCGAGAAAATGTGTTGCCTGCACTCATGGGAGAGATGCCAGAAGGACGAGAACGTGAAGAGAGGAGGGGAACAGGAAAGGAGAAAGGTCTGGGTTTAATCCAGATGAGTTGAGTGCAGAGGGTGGACCTGTGCTGGAAGGTGTCCAGAGAAGGGCCACGAGGATGAGCAGAGGGCTGGAGCTGCTCTGCTCTGGAGACAGACTGAGAGAGTTGGGGTTGTGCAGGCTGGAGAAGAGAAGGCTCTGCGGATACCCTCTTGTGGCCTTCCAGGATGTGAAGGGGGCTCCAAGAAAGCTGGGGAGGGACTTTTGAGGGTGTCAGGGAGTGATAGGACTGGGGGGAACTGAGCAAAACTAGAAATGGGGCGATTCAGATTGGATGTTAGGAAGAAATTCTTCCCCATGAGGGTGGTGAGACACTGGCACAGGTTGCCCAGGGAGGTGGTGGAAGCCTCATCCCTGGAGGTTTTTGCAGCCAGGCTGGATGTGGCTGTGAGCAACCTGCTGTAGTGTGAGGTGTCCCTGCCCATGGCAGGGGGGTTGGAACTGGCTGAGCCTTGAGGTTCTTTCCAACCCTAACAATTCTATAATTCTATGATTGTAAGGCAGGTGGACAAGGAGGTCTGACTGCTTTTCCAGGACAGCAGGAGAGTGAAAGCTAAGCAGAAAGATGTCTCAGTACCTCCAAATGAATCATGGAAACGACAGGAAAGGCAACATGCTGGCAGAGATGTGGAAGAACAATGATTAGACAGTGCTTTATGGTCAGAAGTTTGCACCCCAAAGAGCAAGGGCCAGGAATAAACCTTGGTTGGGAAGACAAAAAGTAATATTAGGGCAGATATGTAAAACTTCAGAGTCAACAGAGTGACCAACCAGTCACTTGGACAATAAAAGAGAGAGAAAGGACTGTGCTAAGGGTGGCAAAGAGAAAGATGATAAAAAAGGAAGGGATGAAGACCAGGAGAAATCCCTTCAAGCAATGCCCAAACAATCTATAATGCCTCCTCTCCAGCGAGCAGTGATACCATCAAACCTTGCAGCATTCCCTAATCGTCCTGGGAACAAACCCACAGTGGGTGGACACTTACTCTAGGGACTACTAGTTTGTTTGTCAAGCACCTATCTGCAAGAGAACTGAAAGTTTCCTCTGTTTATGAAGTAGAGCTGAACCCTGGGCTGGAGAGGACTGCCAGAGTGTGTGTCTTGAGCAAAGCAGGTACAGCTGCATGGATGCACCACTTGACAGTCTCAGTGTGACCAAGTTTCTCCTCCTGCAAAGGTAAGTGAAGGGATGTGTGGATGCTGATGTCAAAGCACCTTGGGAGGCAGCCACAGAGTCAGGCATGGCATCACATTGATGAGCAAGGCATGAAGACCAGGTCCTGGGCACTGGTAGCACAGGTGCTGCCGTGCTCTGCCACAGCCCATCTCGGCACATTACTGACTCCTTGAGGTGTCACAGCAGTGGTAGGTTTGGCTGCAAAGCTCTACAGCAGCCTGCAGTATGGCCAAGGGGAACAGAAGAAATCTCAATCAACACAGGGACACAGCAAGGGCGATAAAACCAAAATCATGGAACCACAGAATCACCTGGTTAGGAAAGACCTTAGGACCTTTGAGTCCAACCAGTACCCAACATCTCCCTCTGCACAACTGTTAGACCATGTCCCTAAGCTCCTCATCCAAATGCCATTTAAACCCCTCCAGGTCTGGCAATCCCACCACTGCCCTGGGCAGCCTGTTCCAGTGCCCTTTCTATGAAGAAGTTTCTCCTACTATCCAACCTAAACCTCCTCTGGTGCAACCTGAGGCCACAACTGTCTCCTACTGAATGCACAAAGTGGGGCCAGGTGGTTAAACTCCTCTAGCCTGGCTACATAAAACCAAGCATTGCTTCATCAGAAATGCAACCCCTGGGCAGAGATTCCCATGTTTGCCTGGGTCAAAGGCCAAGCTGCAAAACAAAGCAGGAGCTCAAAGCTCGTGGAGCTCATCTGCAGGAGCAGCTGCCCAAGGTACACCTGCAGGGTGTCCAAAGCCATCCACAGAGGAATGGCAGCCCCAAGATGCTGTGCTGCTGGGGCTGGTGCTTCTCTGACTCTACCTCCAGCTCTTCCACAGTTTCTTTCAAGGGACTCAGGGAGCCTGAAGTTTCTCCACCTCTGTTCTCATTCACACTGTGACAAGGGAGCCTCCAGCCTCCCAACCAACCAATATCACAGACACCAAGCTCCAAAGTAAAGCACAGAAAGTCTGCAAATGCCTCCCTCCCTCGCTGCACGGCCAGAAGGGGCACACAAAAATCAGCCCTCCAAAGATCTAACCTTGCAGCAGTTAAACACCAGCAAAGGTCCAAGCCTCCCAAGATCATGACACCATTTCCAACAGGCTCTCCTTGCAAAAATGGCAAGCCCTCAACTTGCTCAGAGCTCTGCCTTACCCTTCAGATTCGGCAGCATGAAGGAGTCTTTGCTCTTGCTTTGGGAAGGTGTCTCCCTTTCTTCTTTCTCTTTCTGCTGTGTTACAGCATCCAGCAGGCTTTGCTGGCACAGATGTGACCATTTCTGGTTGAAGAAGGTGGTAATCAAATTGGAACCTGTGTTAAGCTATCAAGACAGGGATGATTAATTTGTAGTTGACACCCATTTACTTCATTAGCCCTTCATCCAAGCTTGACAAATGTGAAAATAACAATGAAAAATAGCAATTAATAAGAGTATTAACACTGAAGGCAACCTGCTATGGATTGAATCCCCACAAGACAGCATACAGATGTGTTAGATATTCCTTTGTAACCATCTTTCCTCCACCTTCCTGTCCTTGGACGTGGATCTATTTACATTTAAAGAGATCTTCTTCTACACACAGAGAAGGGTCTATGGCAGTACCCATCCATATGCATTGCCTACCTGGAGAGCAGAAGGGTTACTCATCAGTTACCAATTAAGGATGAAAAAAAAACCCACTTTGACTAACCTAAAGTATGGGCATGCTTTGACCTTCTGGGTGGTTTCTCTCCAGGCAGCAGCTGCTCCCAATGTCCCACTTAGGGAGGTGACTCACGAGGTCCTGTCCCCACTTGGCCCCACACTGAATGGGGTGGGTCTGCTCCATGGGGGATGATGGGCAGGAAGCAGAGGGAAACACTTTGGTGTCACTGAGCATCTAGGCATTTCCCTGTCATAGAATCATTGAAACATAGATTGGCAGTGGTTGGAAGAGACCTCTGGAGATCATTGAGTCCAACACCCCCTGTCAGAGCAGGATCACCTAGGGCAGATGACACAGGAGCGCATCTAGATGGGTCCTGAATGGCTCCAGAGAAGGAGACTCCACAACCTCTCTGCGCAGCCTGCTCCAGCGCTCTGTGACCCTCCCAGTGAAGAAGTTCCTCCTCATGTTGAGGTGGAGCCTTCTGTGTTGCAGTTTGTATCCATTGCCCCTTGTCCTGTCACAGAGCATCACTGAAAAGAGCCTGGTCCCTTCTTTCTAACACAAGAAGAAGGTGCTAGGAAAGAAAGCATCAGGGATAGATCTGCTCCTTGTTAGTGATCCCACTTCACTGGGGTGCTTGCACTAATTTTTACTTCCTTTTCATGTGGTTTTATGCATGTCTCCTTGACATGGGAGATGCTTTTCACAAGAGCATCACAGAGATCTCCTGCAAAATGGAGGGGCTGCATTTGACCAGGAGATCTTCTCAATGCTTATCAATATGTAAAGAGTGGATGTCAGAAGGATGGGGCCAGACTCTTTTCAGTGGTGCCCAGTGATGGGACAAGGGGGTAACAGGCACAAACTAGAACAGAGGAAGATCCATCTGACCGTGAGGAGAAAGTTGTTTGGTGTGAGGGTGCAGGAGTCCTGGAGCAGGTTGCCCAGAGAGGTTGTGGAGTCTCCTTGTCTGGAGTGATTCCAAACCTGCCTGATGCTGTGGGTGACGCTGATGCTTTAGCAGGGGGGTTGGGTTAGACGATCTCCAGAGGTCTCTTCCAACTCTGCCATTCTGTGGTTCTGTGAATGGAAAGCAGATGCTTGTCCACTTTGGTGCAGGCATCTCCTCCAGCCCTGCAGCTGTCTCAACACACACATGCAGGCTACGAGGCCAAGAGATGATTACAAAATGCTGTTAGAGCATGGTTGTGCCAAACCTCTGTGGCACCCAAAGCCAGGCTGTGTTGCCACGACAGAGCAAAAATCCACAGTGGAGAGGTGTCCAGGTGCTTGCATATCCTCAAGAGAAAGCTCAGGAGCTGCAAGGAAATGTGGAATTACAGTCATTCCTACTTTCCTCACTGAAATCCTCTTGAAAGAAACAAACATTATTAAAGAGCTACTCATCTACCCTTCAAGGTGACCTGCAAATGAAGAAAAAATGGGCTTGTGGCCTTATTTTTGGCTTAGTTTCCAAGGCCTGAAAAGTTGGCAGAGATTTGAAGCAACACTGGGATTTATTCTTTTTTTTTTTTTCCTATTTTTCTCATTTATTTTTTTTTCGCTGCTAGAAATTTATTTCTTGTCACTCTATGGCCAAAGAGGGAACAAGTAAAATGCAACCATCTCAGAGGACTGAGAGAAGGACCCATAGTCACATCACCTCCTGGTTTGCCTCCAGAGAAGGAGAGGGAATATTACTGGCTGCAGGGACTTTATTTCTAGGTAGGAGAGAAGGCATTTGTTTAGCTTTTGTTGGCCTCCCCCCTCTTTAACTCACTGAAATCTTGGGTGTGAGCAAGTCTCTGATAAAGATCTAATTCCCTTTCTCCTTTCACTGCCTGGTGGGGACTTCCCATGTAAGTAGGGCTGGACGGAGAAGAAGGAGAAGGGGAAAAACCCTTGTCTGTGTCAGGAAACAAAATGACTCATGCTAATAGCTTACAGGGAAAGAAAGGAGACAAACATTAAAAATACCTGCATGGAAAAGTGGAGAAATTACAAACAATTAAAGACTCTCATTTAAAGGTCTGTAACCTTGCTGAGGGGGGAAAAAAGTGCATTAGTGAAGAAAGCTCAGGCTTGAGAGTGCAGCTATGGCTAAAAAGATAACAGAGGAAAAATCAGACTTGGGCAAGTAGGGAGCAAGTGCATTTGAGTCCTTCAGATCAGAATGGGTCTAGTTTGTTAGTGGGGGTACAACCCTGAGGCAGAGAACGCTGACCCACGAGCCCCCTGCCACGGAGCTGGAGATGCAAGAGCCAGCTCACCCCTCAGTGACACTCAGCTCATGGCTAATATCAGTGATGGACACAGCCCCCTTTGCCAGCAAGTTGTCCTCGGAGATGGCAGCCCCTTGGGATCTCCTCACCCTCTCCTGCTGCCTCACCATCTTGGCATGATGCTGGCCAAGCAAGGCCGGTGCCACTGTGCAGGTGCCTCGTGGGGTGATGTGTGGCAGCAATGTGCTTTCTGCCTCATGTGCTTATTTCAGAGCTGAAAGCTGGAATTTCTTGAGCCATCTGTGACCTGACCTCTTGGGAGGTCTTCTGGGAGAACCAGAATGTCCCTTGCTGGGAGGGTACAGGCTATGGTGACACACATCTGATCTCTCTGGGCAAACTCCAGTGGTGCCAGCCTCCAAGAAAGAGGACAACAGCTAAAGCAGCTCCAAAAACCTCTTACATTATCCTCAACCTGCCTTTCCCTGCACACACCACCACAACACAACGGTTTGGCCAATACTTGACTGGGAGTGGAGATTGCAAAGGCCAAAAATTCCTTGTGGGGTAAGAGAGATGGGACACCAAACCTCTCCCTGATCAAGAAAATTGAGTTGGGATAGCCTAAAGGGTTCCACACTGAGATAGACTGAAGGTCCACAGCTGCAGGACAAGGAATGGAAAATGAAATAGTATCTGATTAAACTGAATTCCATTTTTCTTTTTAATTATTGCTGTCAGGAGGCTGTGTCCATCATCTCTTACTCCACTTCTTTCACAACAATTTGATGACATTTTCACAAGCCTAAATGAGCAGGAAGAATCCTGGACTCTAGATAAGCAGCCATGGCAAAAGGCAGGACCTCAGCACTCCCAGGACTTCCTAACAGGGAAGTCTCAAAAAAGCCTTGCCCCGCTCCCTGGAGCCTGAGAAATGTAGGGATGCTAAATGATCACAAGGAGAACTCCTACAGTGGGAAACTGAGGAAGAAGGGTTTAGGAGAGCATGGAACAGCACCCATTGTTTCTCATTTATCCCCTCGCCCTTCAGTTTGCCATGGGGTCTGCCTCATTTCATGCAGACATCACTTGTAAAAGCAACATAAAAAAAAAGAAGGGGGTTTACTCACCAAGCCTGGCAGGTGATGCCACCCAGGCCATTTCTGAGCACCACGGAGGAGCTGGGCAGCACCGCTAAGCAAAGAGCTGGCGAGCAGCTGAAGTCCCATGGCTTCCATGGCCCGGGAGTTGGGGTGCCATCCAGGATAAGAGAAAAACAAATTGAGCAGCACCTTGAAAATTACTCAGATGGACCACTAGACAGAAGTGCAGGACGCCAGCACTTGCTCCCAAGTGGTGAGGTTAGAAAGGTTAACACGAGCAGGCAGGACAGGAGCACATTTGATGTCCAGCAGGAAGGAGGTTGTGAAGTCCCCGATGGGTCAATGGGAAAGGGAGCTGGACTGGGCCTCCTGTGGAGGCCAGCTACAAGGAAGCATCAAGGCTCAGAGTGGAAGAGATGTTTATTTTTCTCCTGTTGAGTCCACAGAAGGATCATAGCCAGCCTAGTGATACCCTCCAAAGACCAATTTGCATTTGTTTAAGAAGAAAACCGTGCACATTTTTACTGATAAAATAAAACCATGCATCCTGGAAAAAAATGAGGAGCACCCAAGGACAACGGGTGGAACTTGAGACTGGTCCCAGCAAAAGCAAGATGGGTGATCATTATATTGCTGCTCCTGCAAAATACTTCATCAGTACCCCTGAAGTCATTAGTGGGTGCATGCTCACCTCCTGTGGCAGGAGAGACTCTCGAACTCAGAGGATTTGATTCAGTCACAGACTTTTCTCCACTGAGAAGCGCAGCAGCAAGGTGATATTCCAGAAAGTGCAAGTCCCAAATCAAAAGCCAAGTCACTATTAAAGGAAAGCCATTAGCAAGATCTAAAACTGTGCTATCCTCAGGTATTAAGATGTTGGAACTAAACCTGCCTTATTCCCACTAGTGGTTGCATTTTAAGGAACCCTTTTAAATGGATTATCTTCAGGAACTCTCTTTCAACAGCCTTTCCTTTAAGAGTCCTTCATGGTGCTACTCCAATTAATTATGCTATGTGATATGATTATGTATTTATTCAGGGATGGGTTGGAAACACGAAGCAGAGCTAACACTTGCAAGGTGTCACTTACAACATGGAGTCTGGTAACTCCAGCCTTTGATCTGGTTCACAGTTGTACAGGGGAACTGCGGCGGGGCCGGCATCTGCCAGGTAGCTGGTATCTGGTTTGTTTGATCTCAGGGTGATTGGCTGCCTCCTTTATTTACACAGGGATTTGGGGGGTTATTTATTGTATTTATATTTTTTTTTAAAGGCTGTCAAGGACCCCCCCAAGTGCCGGCTGAGGCTTCTTTTACCAGGCAGTAGTGAGTGAAATAATACTGCAGATCTCTAGCCATATCTAGCTGGAGATAAAGATGTGTATTTTTAGCTGTATAGATCGGTGTTTCCATATCTAGCTCTCCCTCTTGCTCTCTATTTACCTCTTTTTTAACTCTAATAAAAAGGCAGCTTCTTACACAGCTTTTGCTGCTACGTTCAGACCAGGGAAAGGAAGTTATTCTGCATCCCTCCACTCCCAGCCTCTCTGAAGGGCTCCGGGAATTGAGCAGCTGAGCAGCCTTCGTCTTCAGGGGGTAGTGTCAGCCTCATCCTCCTTGTAACTATTCCTTCAAGTGAGGGCCACCACTCTGAGAGCAGGGGGAGAAAGAAGTCACCTCCAGACGGAGACAGCCCCCACGTAAAGCACAAGAAGCAGCAAGCCACAGGGAAGAGTTCGCCTAGGTTGCGTTTGCTTTAATACCAGAGTGAGAGAGGTTTGCTCTCTGGCTGCTACTCCTCCAGAGGAAATTGCATCTCAGGTTCAGGCAAATGCACAAAAATACAGATGTGGCCCAGAGATTTGGAAGGTGTGAGACCACTGGGCTCACCCATGCCCTCTGGTAGCCTCTTGCTCTCCCGTCAGCACGCACTTCACACAGATATGATCATGTCCTGTATGGAGCCATATGTGCCTCAACGCTCCTGGAAAGACACATGCTTTAGGACACACACCCTGAGGACAGGCTCCTCAAGGAACTGAAGAAAATATTTGATGTTTAGACACAAAGGCTCTACCTCCAGTTCAGAGAGATGCTGGTTCTACTTGTGCATGTGCGTGGGCGCAGTGTGTATATATATATATATAAATATATATATTGTGCATATAGACAGCATACGCAGGCTGGATGCATGTTTAAATCTCTCTCTGGGCACTTAGGATATATGAATGCTGTAAATATCTGGACAATAGGTGTGTATTTTATTTTATAGGCACGCAGATAGGGAGAGAATGAGCTGTTTGTGTCAGAGAGGCGTAGGGACACGGCACACACATGGCGAGCAGACAAACTCCACTCTGTGGTATATCTGCACCCTCTGTATTCTATCTACACATAGCCACAAATATAATACCCATGCTGCACCTATTATTTGTAGATATTCACAGAGAGTTTTGCCCAAACTCAAAAACATTTTCATCCTCATATTGCTAATTGACTCGAAGCCAATAATAAAAAATAGGAGCTAGGGTAAGGGGGGAGGTAGAAGGGAAACTTCACTTTACCTACTCCTGCTGGATATCTTATTATTTGTTTTTTATCATCATCACCATCATCATCATCATTATTATTATTAAATAGAACTTCATTGTATATTCTAGAAAAATATCTTGGTGGGGTAGGCTTACCAGAGGCAGAGGGAATGTGCAGGGAGTGGGAAAGTGAATTGATGGATGGATGGTTAAATGAATATAAATGAACTGATACCTTTACAGGAAAATAACATTTCTTTTCTTTTTTTTTTTTTTTTTTTATTCTATAGATCAGTGGGTTTTGTATCTGTAATTCTTTCATATCAGCAAAGAGGAAATAAACTCCCATGTAAATCATTTTCCCCCCATCTGGAAGCATATTAAAAGCATGCCTTTTTTTTCTTTTTTTTTTTCTTTTTTTCTTTTTTTTTTCATCTTTTAAGCAGAGCCTTCCCCCCCCTCACTCCCCCCCCCCCCCCATTTGCTTATCAGTTCATCCACCATTACATTTTAAATGAAATTGCAAGACCCCCTCCTCCTTTCTCCTTTCCCCCCCAACCCCTACCCCCCCAAATTCCGGGCTGATGTCGGAAAGAGGGAATCAGCCTCTCCCATGCTTTAGAATAACTGACCTAGATTCAATTACAGATAGACCCGGCGGAGAGGACGGCACCTCGCTGCCTTCTCAGGGGTCTCTTAAAAAAAAAAAAAAAAAAAAAAAAGAAAAAAAAAAAGAAAAAAAAGGAAAATACAAAAAAAGAGAGGTAAATATAAACAAAACAACACAAACAATAAAAAGAAAGAAAAATATAATAAAAAAAAAGACGAAAGAAAGAAAGAAAAAGCGAACCAATCACCTCCAAAAAAGGAAGGGAAAAAATGAAAAGGAGCCTCCATCGATAGCCCCTGACTGCTACAGGCTCCCGGACATCCCTTGGCCACCCTGCCCCGGCCTCAGCCCCGGCTCTACCGCAGCGCCCGCCCCGACGGCGCGGCACCGGCTTCGTTGTCCCGAACGGCAGGGACGGGGACTGCTCGCTCTCCTTCCCCCCCACCCATCCTGTGTGCTTTGGGTTTGTTGTTTTGGTTTTTTGGAGGCGGGGGGGATTACTTCGGAAAGCACATCTTTTGGGAGGCGACGGAGTTTGCCGCGGGAGCCACCCCGAGAGGAGAGACATCCCAGGAGGAGCAGGAAGCATCACGGAGAGGCTCTCACTGCCTCCTCCTAGGACCAGATGGGTGTCGAGGAGTCCCAGCTATCTAGCCAGCTTCCCCTACACCTCCCGTGGACCCGGAGGAGCGGCATCGGCACGGGGAGGAAGGAGAAGGAGGGGGCTCGGGACCCGCAAGATGGTTTGTTTCATTTCAAAGTGGGACCGGAGCCGCTCTTGGACGCGCCGTTCACAAATATAATCTTCATATTCAGTTCAATGGAGTCTCCTTATAATTTACAGCGGGGAGATAAGGCTGGAGGATGCAATGAAAAAAAAAATCTGAAGTCATCCTCTTCCCCCCCCTCTGCACTGCGCTGCACCTTGGGCAGCGGAGCAGAATCCAGAATCTCAACTTCTCCCGACATATGTTTCCAGTAGATAAGTAAACAATCTGGACGTGAAATGAAAATTTTAATTAATGCAGTAATGCTATTACACCTCAAGTGTGCAAATCCCATTGCCTTGCACTGTGACAATGGGTGGGGAGGAGGAAAGAAAAGCCGGCAGACAACAAAACCACAAGCAAAATTCTAATCTGGGTTTTGCTTTTCACTCGGCTCCAATTGTTTTCATAGTTTGTTTCCCTTTGAATTAATCTCATCCTTATATTTCAATAATTACCCAGCTACTCATCTCTTCCCCTCTTTCTCTCCCACACTCAAAGAGCCGGCTCGCTCTTCCTTTTCTTTTTAAATTGGGATCAACCTGTATTTAATTTCTGGGCTTTTAAGCATTCACATGTCGGCTTTGCTGCAGTGTGTGGACCCTGCACCTTATTTCTTGTTTAGCTTTCCAAACGCCGTGCGTTCGGTAATAATGAAGTATTTTCCTCGAATAAAAAAAGGGGGATGGGGGTGGGGGTGGAGAATTAAAAAAAATAATAATAAAGGCTGAGTTGTCCCTTTGATGTTGGTATAAAACACCCCAAATGGAACAGAGGCGTGTGAAGGGAGAGAATAGAGAGACAGCGCGGAAAAAATCAAGGACCGAATGAGGAAAGGGGGGGGGGGGGGAAAGGATTTAAAAAAAATTAAAAAGGGTAAATTACAAAGACATCAAAAGCCTCGTCAGGGGCAGAGGCTGCCTTGCTCCGGAGTGAGGAGCAATGCAGAAAACACATCCCATGGTGGCGGCCCCCGCCCGCAGCATCCCGGAGCGTTCAGTTCAGCATGCCGGGGGTTTAGCTTAATACTTGAATTTGGAAGCATTTTAAACATATTTTATAAATGTTTAAAGGCAGGTGATGAGCACAGACCCTCCTGGCTGCGCTCTCCCCTGCCCACCCCTCACCAGCCTTTTGACAGCCTGAGCAGCAGCAGCAGCAGAGAAGGGAACTGGGCACGACCCCACGCGTGTCCCATATGGGTCTCTGGCCCGAAAGTGGACGAGGAGGAAGAGGAAGAAGTGTTTCTGATCACCACTTACTTTTAAACACTAAAATCAAGAAACGTAGCCAGGAGGTCGGGGCTGGAAGAAAACCGTAAAATCAGAACTGCAATCTTTTTGATGTTTCAAAGTCTCTTTGAATGCCTTTGATACACTCAATAGCAAATTTACTGGGCTATTATCACTAATAAGCAGAAATAAGTAATATCTCTCAAAGACTTCTATGGGCTTAATGTGTTCTTTAAAATAAAGTTTTTTAACATCACACAATCCCCCCTTCTGTCTTTGTCTCTCCTGCAGCAAAGCTCACGGCTACACCTGGGCATCAGCTCGAGCTCTCACAGTCCCTTTCTGACCTCCCTCCCCCCCTTCTTTCCTTTTTTTTTCTCTTATTTATTGTTTTCTTTCGAGGAGGGCCAGGCTGGATGCTTTTAAGTGCCTAGGTGGTCCTGCAGGCTGCACTGGGCCTAAAAAGATTCAGTTCCCGAGAGAAGGTGGTGAGGGGTGAGCAAAGGAGGTGAAAGGAGAGGAGTAAGGAAAAGGAGTAAGGAGAAGAGAAGAGAAGAGAGAGAAGAGAAGAGAAGAGAAGAGAAGAGAAGAGAAGAGAAGAGAAGAGAAGAGAAGAGAAGAGAAGAGAAGAGAAGAGAAGAGAAGAGAAGAGAAGAGAAGAGAAGAGAAGAGGAGAAAAAAGTGAAGAGAAGAGGAGAAAAAAGTAAAGAAAAGAAAAGAAAAGGAAAGAAAAGAAAAGAAAAGAAAAGAAAAGAAAAGAAAAGAAAAGAAAAGAAAAGAAAAGAAAAGAAAAGAAAAGAAAAGAAAAGAAAAGAAAAGAAAAGAAAAGAAAAGAAAAGAAAAGAAAAGAAAAGGAAAAGAAAAGAAAAGAAAAGAAAAGAGAAAAGAAAAGAAAAGAAAAGAAAAGAAAAGAAAAGAAAAGAAAAGAAAAGAAAAGAAAAGAAAAGAAAAGAAAAGAAAAGAAAAGAAAAGAAAAGAAAAGAAAAGAAAAGAAAAGAAAAAGAAAAAGAAAAAGCAAAGGGAAAAAGAAAAGACAAGAAAAGGAAAGGAAAGGAAAAAGAAAAGGAAAAGAGAAAAGAGGATGGAGGAGAACATAGAGGACAAGAGGTTTCGGCACCAGGCCGAGGTTTGCCGGTCCCCGTTCGGCTCTGCAGGGCTGCGCGGATGCGGACGAGGTTCTTCGAGGCATCCCGGCCCGGGACAGCGCCCGACCGCGCACCCAAGGCGTGGTGAGCATAACCCCGCGGCCTTTGTTTAATGATTTTATTGAAAGAAGGAGACAGTTGTGGGGAAACAGGTTTGACAGGAGCTGCGTTTCCCCTCCAGGGAATAGCTTTTTCCCCCCTCCTCTCTCCCTTTCTTTCTGTTTTTGGTTTCCCTTTGACATCAAAGTCAGTAATCGGTTCATTGCAGTGTCAAGATCATTATTTAATTTACTTATCTGCACGAGTTACATAGCTACACACCTGCAGATGGGCGAGAGTTGGAGGAATAACGTGGCAGCGGGAAGAGAAACAAAACACAGCAGGAGCGGAGGCTAAGGAGGCAGGAAGGGGACGGAGAGAGAAGGAAAAAGAGCAAGAATGGAGAAGGTGTAAAACAGAGGAAGAAAGAGAAAAAGATAAAGACTGAGAGAGAACAGAGAGAAAGAAATGAAAGAAGGAAAGAAAAAAAGAAGGAAAGAAGGAAAGAGGGAAAAAAGAAGAGAGGAAGAAAGAGAGGAAGAAAGAAAGAGGAAAGAGAAAGAAAGATAGGAGAGAAAGAAAGATAGAAAGAAAGAAAGAAGAAAGAAAGAAAGAAAGAAGAAAGAAAGAAAGAAAGAAGAAAGAAAGAAAGAAAGAAAGAAAGAAAGAAAGAAAGAAAGAAAGAAGAAAGAAAGAAAGAAAGAAAGAAAGAAAGAAGAAAGAAAGAAAGAAAGAAAGAAAGAAAGAAAGAAAGAAAGAAAGAAAGAAAGAAGAAGGAAGAAGAAGGAAGAAGGAAGAAGAAGAAGGAAGAAGGAAGAAGGAAGGAAGGAAGGAAAGGAAGGAAGAAGAAAGGAAAGAAAAGAAGAAGAAAGAAAGAAAAGAAAGAAAAGAAAGAAGAAGAAAGAAAGAAAGAAAGAAGAAAGAAAGAAAGAAAGAAAAGAAAGAAAGAAAGAAAGAAAGAAAGAAAGAAAGAAAGGAAAGAAAGAAAGAAAGAAAGAAAGAAAGAAAGAAAGAAAGAAAGAAAGAAAGAAAGAAAGAAAGAAAGAAAGAAAGAAAGAAAGAAGAAAGAAAGAAGAAAGAAAGAAGAAAGAAAGAAAGAAAGAAAGAAAGAAGAAAGAAAGAAAGAAGAAGAAAGAAAGAAAGAAAGAAAGAAAGAAAGAAAGAAAGAAAGAAAGAAAGAAAGAAAGAAAGAAAGAAAGAAAGGGAAGAAAGAAAGAAAGATCCTCCCTAAACTTTGCAGCCCTGTCACTTCGTGCTCCCCTAATCCGCACTGATTTTTTCCCGAGACTCCTGGACCCCACTGAACCCCCACGGCCCAACCGATCCCATTCCCCTCTTCAGCCATCAGGCCCTCGGCCCGGCCCGTCTGGCTCGGGAGTCCGGAGGGTCCCCCCAAGCGTCTGCTGCTCAGGGAGAGGATCGGAGGGCGGGCACCGTGCCCCCTCCCCATCTCCTTGCGGGGCACGACGGGCAGGCGCTTCCCCCCCCTCCCCCCCCCCCCCGCTTCTCGCTCTCTCTCCGACCATTGTCAGACTAATCTGGGTGGATGTTGGAGGACACTGAGCTATCGGTGTTATCACCCGGGCTGACAGCAACTGTCAGCTGGGGTTAAATCAGCGCTGCCGGCGCCTCCCCTGCCCCACGCCGGCCGCATTCAGCCCCGCGTGTCCCTGCGGATCGTCCCACTGCTCCCAGGGCCCTCCCGAAGCCAGCTCCTTTAATTGTCCTCATTTGTAAGAGCCGTTTTGTCATGCTAAACAAGGCTGGAGCAGCCATTCTAACCTCTCCTTTCAGCCCTTTTCTCCTCTCGCCTTTTGTTTACCTTCGCCTGATCTCTCATTTATTTATCTATCTATTCTTCCCCCGCTTACCCTCCCATTCAAGCCCCATGTATGTTAATTGTGTTATGCCGTTTAATTCTAACATCGGTCTCCAAAGAGCACTTAATGAGCAAAGCACATCCAAACACGCCGCGCTCCGGCTATTCAGCTCCTCCAGACGGACCTCTGCGCCTTACTCCTTCCCCTCCACAGAGAAACTCCCCTTCTTTCACAAAGGGGCCCCCTCGAATAGTCGTTCTCCCACTCCCCAAACATCACTAATTGATCTGGACAAGATGCTAATTCCAACGCACCCCCTTCCATCATCATCAACCTCCCCACCTTCCAAATTTCTCCTGGCACCGGTAAAACTTCAACTGTCACCGAAACAACTTGGAAGAGCCTCGTTCCCCACTGGGATAGGGGGAACTTGGGCAGAACAGCCCCTCCCCTCAAACCCCGCAGCCCCTTGAGTTTGCCACGGTTCCATTCCAACCTTTTCGGAAGTTTTCTCATCCCTCAGCCGCCTTTCACCTCGACGGGCTCCCAAAATGAGCCTCACCCTGACCGCTACGGCTCCAAACCGGCCCCGATTCGGTGAGATCGGATCCAAAGCGGCGGGGCAGTTGTGAGGAGGGAGGCTGGGACGGGACAGAGCCCCGGAGCTGAGAACAGTGGTCGGCCCCACCACGGGGAAGCATCGCCCGGTCGCCGGTGCGGGACGCGGGGCTTCGGGGAGCCGGGTCACGGCATTTACACCACGCAGTTGCCTCGTTTGATGACAGATTGTCTTTATTCAAAACGTCTTTGTCCAACAAATGAAAAGGTTTTTAACGAGGTACATATTTTTTTCTCTTTTCTAATTTCTTTTTTTTCCCTTTTCTCTCTTTTTTTTTTAACTTCTTTCCCAGGACGTTGTGAAAACGTGTTGAAATTGACATCTTCTTTTTTGTTATTATTATTATTAGTAGTAGTAGTAGTATTTTTATATTTTTTTTTTTTTACAATTCTACTTGCCTGACTTCATACCTGACTCTCTGTCTAAAGTAAACTTAGATCTAGTCTCACTGGATCACACAAATTTAAAGGACTATCTGTTTGTTGTTTTTTTTTTTAATTAAGCAAACACTATCATATGTTTTAAATATAAATGTTTCTTCCCTTCTTTTTTTCTTTAAACTTCGAAGAGCTTTTTTTTTTCCTTTTTTTTTCTTTTTTTTTCTCACATGAAAAGCAATTTTACCTAAGTAGTGCGTGGTGGCAAAATATATATATTTATATATATATAACACAGCTGATCTCGTCTTTTAATGTGCAAAAGGAAAAAAAACAACTAAAACAAAATAATAAAATCATAGTAAGACTTCCCAAAGTCAAGTCCAAGTGACATGAGACCCTGGAGAACTCATAGATGTTAAGAGAATAAATAAAAATCGAAGCCTTCTCTCTCTCTCTCTTTTTTCCTTTTTCTCCCCCGCTTTGTCCCGAAAGGGCAGTTCAAGGTTCGCTCTTTTTTTCTTTCCTTTTTTTTTCTTTTTTTTTTTTTTCCTTTTTCTTTTGTGGTTGTTGCATTTTTAAAACACATTTACAACTCTTACAAGTGCCGGGGCTCCTATCTGACCCCGCGATTGCAGATTTCTCCCCCCCCGCCCCATCTCCCCGAGCCTGGGGCCAGCTCTCAGGGTGAGGTTTAGGCGAGAGTATCTCTCGAGTCCCCGAGGCAGCGTCCGCGTCTGTCCCGGCCCGGTGGCGGTCCCCAGAGTCCTGTTTTCGAGCGGCATTTTTTGCTCCTGCAGGTTTTTATGTACATGCACACGAAGGAATCCCAAGTTCCAGCTGCCACCCGGGGACGGGGGATACGCACACACACGCAAAAGAACGCCTGTGGGGGTGTGGGTGGGTGGGTGTTACATGGCAGTCGCATGTGCTGAAGAATAGGGATCTATCCCAGTCTTGGTCATGCCTGGGAATAATATGTAAGCAACTGGGGGTTGCAAACTGGAAGCCGACCAAGCGGTACAGTTACATGGCACGACATAGCCAGGGTTAGTTGGCGAGGGATGAGTGTGGGTGTGTTGGCTGGGGCAGCTCAAGCTGCCAAACGCCCCGTTCTGGTATCCCAAGGTGGAGGCGTAGGGCAGGGTGCTGGTGGCTAAGGTGTGAGGAACCTCAGTCATCTTCTGAATGGCGCTGGAGCTGAACTGGCTGGGGTCAAGTAAGGAGTAAGGTGCTGAGGTGGGAGGCAGGAAAGCCCTGGCCTTCTCCGGGGAGCTCAGCAGAGAGTCAGTGGCCCCCACGGGAAGCCCGGCGGCCTTTAAGGGATCGGTTTCCCCGAGGTAAGGCAAAGGGAAGACATACCTGTCCTTTTTCAGCAGGTTCTTGGGCTTGCGCCGGGGTCTGTACTTGTAGTCGGGATGCTCCTTCATATGCTGCGCCCGCAGCCGCTTGGCCTCGTCTATGTAAGGGCGCTTCTCCGCCTCGGAGAGCAACTTCCACTCCGCGCCCAGCCGCTTGCTAATCTCCGAGTTATGCATTTTGGGGTTCTCCTGGGCCATCTTGCGCCGCTGGCCGCGGGACCACACCATGAAGGCGTTCATGGGGCGCTTGATGTGGTCGCTGGGCTTGGACATGCTTCGGCCGGGTGGGCGGCTCTGCGGGGCTCTGCGGTGTTGAGGAGGCCGCGCTGGGGGCTCCGGACAGCGGCGAGAGGAGGAGGAAGAAGAGGAGAAGGAAGAGTAGGAAGAAGATGAGGCCGAAATGAAGCCGGAGAAGCGGGAGGAACGGGCTCAGCTGATCATCACAGGTCCTCCGCAAACGCCGTCCCCGGCGGGAGCCCTGCCGGGGCGGGGCGCGGAGAGGTGCGGAGCGAAGCGGTGTGGTGCAGCGCGGAACGACGGCCCGCGGGGGGCCCCGGCGGGCGTCTTTTTAGGCGGGTGGGGAACCGCCGGGCACAGCAGCGGGCCGGCGGTGGGGACGCGGAGCGACGCGGGGCAGTTCAAAGGCGAGGGGCTGCGGCGGGCAGGCTGACATAGCGACAGGGCGTTCACAGCGCGGCCGGGCGCCCAATCAGCGCGGAGGGGGACCCGCTTAAAAAGAGAGGGAGAGAGGAAGGGCGAGAGGAAGAGGAGGGGAGGGGACAGGGGAGGGAGGAGGAGGAAGAAAGGAGGATGCTCTACCCCCCGCACCCCCACTCCTCCACCCCCTCTCTTCAAACGCAGAGATTAAAAGGAGTTGCTGCGCTAATAGCAGCTGAGGGGGAGACAGCAGAAATAGGAGGTGTGGGGGAGTCGTCCCCATCCTCCCCTCGTCCCGCCGGGGTGCGGAGCGCGGCTCGTCCCGGTGCCTCTAGGCTCGCCGCCGCCGCCGCCGTCGGGGCTGAGAATGCTGCGCTCCGCCGTGGCCGGGCCGCTCTCTCGCTTACAAATTCTTCCTTTAGCCCCCACTCCTCCTCCTCCCCTCCTCCTTCCCTCCTCCTCCCCTTCCCGCTCCGCAGCCCCGCTTAACCCCGGGAGCAGGCCCGCGTCCCGGCTTGCTTTGAATAATTGCCTGCCTCCCGCCAAACGCCCGTGGGGAAAATATTTATTAAATGGAAACAATTGCCCCGGCTCCCGGGGGGGGACCGACAGCGTTTGTTCCAGGCTTATTGGTTTTTAGCACCTGCTTTGGTTAACAAACCTGCACCGAATCCCCCTCTCTCCCCATCCCCGGGCCTCCCCCTCTACTCTCCTCCCGCCCGTTTTCGAGAGCGAGAGGGAAGAGAAACGAGAAGTAGAGAGGGAGGCACTGTATGGGGAGGATTCCCTGGGGGGTGGCTGCCCGAGCCCTTCCGGGCTCCCTTCCTACCCCCTCCCCCTCCTCCATAGGTAAACTTCGCATCCCACCCGGAGGGAGCAGCCGCTGCCTCAGTCTGCTCCGTGCTGTTGCCGTCGGTGGATACGTACCTGCCTGCCCCGCTCCTCCAAATAATAATAACAATAGTTATTATTATTATTATTATAATTAGAGTAAAAACCACGCTCGACCTTCCTCCCTGCTTTCTTCCTTTCCGCTTGTAATAAATTACTTCCATTTCCCGGCAGAGCGGTGCGCATGCCGGGTCAGGGAAGAGAAGGAGGAAGAGGAGGAAGAGAAGGAAGAAGAAGAGGGGAGGTTTATGATTTAGAGTCTGCCCACCTGGATGGGGCCGGCAGCGCCGGGGGCTTTGGCTCTGCTGCCGTCGATATCGTCCCAGTGGCTTTTTTCGTTGCTCCCAGAATTGCAACCGCGGATTTCTCAGCCCTCCTTGGGATTCCCCCCACCCCTTCCCCGACCCCGTGCCCAGAACAGGTAGCTGCAAACGGGACCCTTCCAGGATGGCATCGGACCTTCCTTGGAGGGAAATTTTCCCCTTCCCAAGGTGGGTTCCCATGAGCCTCTTCCCACACTCCTAGCAGCCGTTGCGTGCATAGGGGACCCACAAACCAAAAAAAAAGAGGGTTCAGGTGGTTCCTTCCCCCAGCTGCTCCCCCTCCACCCCACGGGAACCTGCTGCGTTCAACACCCTTGGGGGACTTCCTTGCAGCGCTTGGTTCCTGTAGCCCCGTCGGGGCTCTCGCCGCGGGCCAGGGCGGGGATGCCCGAGCGCTGTCCTCTCTGACAGGGACTTTCGGGTTCGGCCGTGGCGGCGGTAGGGTTGACACGCGTGGAAACTTAATTTTTAATCACAATTCCTCCTTGGAAATGCCGATATCAGCAGTCGCGGCTGCCGGCGCTCAGCCCCGCACTCAACATCCGTGGTTAAAAACCCGCGCCGGCCCCCGGCCCCCTCGGCTGAGTATTTGATGTTTTTCCCCTTGAAAACACAAAACGCGCGTTGCTTTCCTTGTTTATTTTCAGCTTCTTTGAGGAACTCTGTGTGTGTGGGGAATTCTCTCCTTCGTCATCCCTCACGAAGGTTAAACGAGGGAAACCTGACATCGTTGTCAAAAATCCAGGTAGCAAGACACAAGCCGTTGGGAAAAGGAGTGATGGCTCTGCCCGCTCCCGAAAAGTCTTTTCTACTCAGTCAATGTTGCTTCGCAGTACTAATGGTTCGCAAAATAAAATAAAATAGAATTAAATTAAAAGTCGCCATCCTGGCTTTCATTGGCTGGCGCTTTCACACACTCTCCCCTCAGCTCGGGACATTTCAGGCTGTCTTTGATTCATCTGCATCCCGTTTATGCTCCTCTTAAAACAAAACCAAAAACAAACAAACAAACAAACAAACAAAAAACAGCGAGAGGAGAAAAATTATTTCAAGGTGCCAACGCCTCCATCCTTCAGTACTTCCATTTTTACCTCAAATCATTTATCCTGAAAGGGCATCTGTCGCAGATGTGCATCCCCCTTCCCCCTCGAGGATGGGGTTTTATAAACTTTGTACCCTTCTTTGATTACTTTGAGGGGAGTTTTGTTTTGAGACAGTAGAGATTTCCAGGGTGGCAACTGAAATCCGTTTCTCCTCCCCAGCCTGTTTAGACAACCAAAAAAAACCTGAACAGTGTGATTATTATTCCTGAATGATATCATGGTAAGGCAGAAAGATAAGAATGGCCTGATAGGGAAACATTAAAATTATATTCTTGGAGATAGTTCATTTGGAGTAACTTTAAATTAGATGAGATCATGTAGCCTGAGATCTAGTATCAGCATAAATAGAGCTGTATTTTTGCCTTCATCTTCCTCCTCCTCCTCACATGGTCAGGCTTGCAGCTCTGCAGTTGCCAAAAGTGAGAGGCAAAAGCATGGCACCTATGATTTGAGACACACACACACCCCCACACCCCCTCTACCCCTTGAATTCAGACTTTTAGTTGCTGGGAGAAGAATGGATCTTTAAAGAATGGGTTTTATGCTTCAGGCACTAGGAAAGGGAGGGGAGGTTTAATTGATTTTTAACTGAAGGGAGCACGTTTTGGAAAGACTTGCAGGTCTCTGGTGCTTTTCACAGGCACTGAGGACAGCAGTTCTCCTTGCTGTTCTTGTGTGACCTGGTGTGAGTTCCACCACCATCAGTGCTTGTGCAGGTATATAAATGTAGCTCAGTGCACAGGCTGTTTATTTTGTTACTTTGCCTTGGTCTCAGTGCACAGGCTGTTTATTTTGTTACTTTGCCTTGGTATTTCCATGTGCAAGTGCCTTACACACATTTCCTTATGCCTGTGCCACATCTTAAAAAGAAGGCTCATTCAGTCACACACCATCAAATAATATTTTCTGAGAGATCTACACCTGTGAAATAGATGCTCACACAAGCACATGGCACTGATGCTTTCACAGATCCTGTGTGAAACAGGCTCCACACTTCTGGGTCATTCTCTGGGCAGGTTTGCAATATTTCTTGCCCTGAGAAAAGCCTGCATGCACCTGCAGCTATGAAGAGTTGCACTGGTGTAGCCTTCTGCATGGAGAGACTTAACGGAGCAGGTCACTGTCCTGTCCATACATGACAGAAGAAGGTAGCAGTGATGGATGGGGCAAACTGGGTCGTCCCATGATCTGATTTGCTCAGTGTCTGGTGTTTTGCACCAGCCAACAAGAGATGATGCTTCCTGGGAAGGCATCACACTCTGTGAGAGAGTAAAGTAACTTGCTACAAAAGGACAAACCAGCCAACCAACCAGCCAACCAACCAACCAACCAACCAACCAACCAACCAACCAACCAGCCAACCAATCAACCAACCAACCAACCAACCAACCAACCAGCCAACCAATCAACCAACCAACCAACCAACCAACCAACCAACCAGCCAACCAATCAATCAACCAACCAGAAAAGATTCCTCCTCAGCACTCATTAATTAGGACCTGATTAATGCCCTGGAGTTGAAGTTTACAACCCTTTCGTAACCTTATTTTTGTTCTGCTTGTTTGATCCATCCATGATGCTTGCACGGCTTCCTGTAGATGTCCTGTCCTTTACCAAAGGGCTGTGTGCATGGTTCTTTACTATGAGGGTGGTGGAATACTGGAACAGGTTGTCCAGGGAGATATTCAAAGTGAGGCTCAACAGGGCTCTGGGCAACCTGATTCTAGTTGAGGATGTTCCTGCTGACTTCAGAGGGGGTTGGACTGGATGACCTGCAGAGGTCCCTTCCAACCCAGACCATTCTATGATTCTATGATTCTGTGATTCAATGATTCTTTGATTATTTGATTCTTTGATTCTATGATTCTATGATTCTGTGATTCTTTGATTCCTTGATTCTATGATTCTGTGATTCTTTGATTCCTTGATTCTATGATTCTTTGATTCTGTGATTCTATGATTCTTTGATTCTATGATTCTTTGCTTCTATGATTCTATGATTCTATGATTCTATGATTCTTTGGTTTTATGATTCTTTGCTTCTATGATTCTATGATTCTTTGATTCTACGATTCTATGATTCTTTGATTCTTTGATTCTATGATTCTATGATTCTATGATTTCCAGGACTCCTTTCTCCCAGGTAGAGATCTGTTCATTATTCTTTTGCAGCACTTATTTCTTCCTGTAGTCTGCTATTGAGAAGGAAGCTGAGGTATATTTTTGCCCCATGGGGGTTGCCTCCCTGGCTCAGGCTCCCTGTGGGTGATGACCCTGCAGTGTGGCCATTCAGCCTGGGGGGTCATCAATGCTGGGAAACCTGTGCCCTGCTGACACTTGTGAGCAAGTCCGATGCGTTTTACTATCGCAGGTCTTCTCGCAGCCCCTCCAGCAGTAGTGGTGGGTGTGAAGGTCCTGATTAGTGAGCCAGAGGACTGCTTTAGAGCAGGATTTTATGCCCTGAATTCTAGCAGCCTTCCCAGAGGAGAAAATGAAGCATGGCTCTCTGTGTGTTGATGTGAAGTGCTGTGCTGAGCAATACTGTCTGCAGCCAGGTCAGCAGCCACTTGCCTTGACATTGCTGTCACTATGAAGTGCAGGATGCTGGGGCAGAGAGCACCAAACTTCCCACACAGAGTCAGACAGTACCTTGGGCTCCACAGTTGCAACACCTGCAAGAGACTCCTGAGGTACTGCTGCCTCTGTGCCACCTCTTGGCCTTTCCCTTAGGAACATTAGCTGTTAAATACTCTGCTCTGGTGAGACAACACCTGGGGCACTGAGTCAGTTCTGGGGGCCCCCACCAAAAGGAGGACATGGAACTGTTGGAGAGAGTCCAAAGGAGGGCCATGAAGATCATCAGAGGACTGGAGAACCTCCCCTGTGAGGACAGGCTACAAGAGTTGGGGCTGTTCAGCCAAAGAAAGCTCCATGAAGACCTTAGAGCAGCCTTCCAGTACCTGAAGGGGGCTACAGGAGAGCTGAGGAAGGACTTCTGACAAGGGCTTGGAGTGACAGGAAAAGGGGCAATGGCTTTGAGCTGGAAGAGGGGCAATTGAGGCTAGAGTTTAGGAAGAAATTCTTGGCAGTGAGGGTGGTGAGACATTGAAACAGGTTGTCCAGGGAGGTCATGGATGCCCCCTCCCTGGAGGTGTTCAAGGCCAGGTTGGATGAGGTATTGAGCAACCTGGGCTAGCGGGAGGTGTCCCTGCCCATGGCAGGGGGTTGGAACCAGATGATCTTTAATGTCTCTTCCAACCCAACCCATTCTAAGAATCTATGAAATAATAGCTAAAGAGTGGCTGAAGCATGGTTCATCCTTTCCAGGCTGAGGAAAGCCCAGTGGAAACCCTGTGTGATTCTTTGTTGGGTCGGTACATGAGGTCCTTGGGTGCACCAGGGAAGGCTCTGTGGCTATCACCTCAGCCCACACAGCAGGAGGGAGAGCTGATGGCTAAAGCAGGATGTTCACTGTGGTCATGCATGGAAACCTGGGGCTTGACACAGAATTGACTTCCTAGATGTTGCATGGCCAGGGAGCCTTCAGCCCCTGTCAGCAGCATCAAGTGAAGGATAAATGACCTAAGCTGAGAAGTGCAGAGTAGGCTTGTAAGGAGAGATAGGATCTCTTCTTAGACCAGCTGATACAGGCTGAAAAAAAAGCAGACTTCAGGCACATGAGCTCTGAAACAGAAGCAGCAGCTTTCAAATGTGCCATGGCTGAATTGCTCACCTCCCTTCCTGGGGAGGCTGATGGCTTCATCGACTGTCACACAGCCATCCTCCCTGGGACAGGATGAAGCACAGAAGTGTGGCCACTCCCAGCTACACATCAGGCATGGAGAAACACAGAGGCCAGCCCAAGATGGATAAAAAGCTTGGGGTAGTGTGGGGAAGTGAACTCCAGGGTTTGGGGTAGTGTGGGGAAGTGGGCTCCAGGGGTTGGTATTTCAGGTGAGCTCTGGAGTTAACTTTTTCTGGATGGAATCATAGACCTGTTTGGGTTGGAGAAGACCTTTGAGATCACTGAATCCAACCATTCTCTAATGCCACCGAGTCTGATGCTAAACCCTGTCCCTCAGCACCACATCTCTCGCTCTTTGAAACACCTCCAGGGATGGGGATCCAACCTCCTCCCTGTGAAGCCTGTTCCAGTCTTTGAGAATCCTTCCAGAGAAGAAGATTCTTCTAATGTCCAACTTAAACCTCCGCTCATAGAACTTGAGGTGTTTCCTCTCATCCTATCACTTGTTATTAGGGAGAAGAGACCAACCCCCACCTTGCTCCAACCTCCTTTCAGGTGGTTGTAGAGAGCAAGAAGGTCTCCCCTGAGCCTCCCTCCAGCCCTGATCAGGTGTGGCCTCAACAGGGCATAGTAGTAGAGGAGGAGAAGAACTTCCCTAGACCTGCTGGCCACACTCTTCTTGCTGCACCCCAGGATGCCATTTGCCTTCTTGGCCATAATGGCACATTGCTGGCTCATGGTCATCCTATTGTCCACCAGGACACCCAGATCTTTTTCCACAGAGCTCCTTTGCAGCTGCTCAGCCCCTCACCCATGCTGATCCACGGGTCTCTTCCTCCCAAGGTGCCTGGCTTGTGTTGTACACACCCAGACTGGTCCTGCTCTGACTGCAGTGCCCCTGGCTCAGGGCCCTTTTTGTCATTGGCAAACAGATCCCTCAGCAGTAAACTTTGGGTGGAATCTCAGGAACTCATTTTAGAGGGAGGGATGGTGGGGATGGTGCAGATTATATGATCATAGCTGGAGGAAATTATTATATTTTTAATTGAATTTTGTGTGCTGTGCACAGATACTACAGTAGTGGGCCCTTTATCAATTGTTAATATGAATACTAATGAATACTAATGCTAATCATTTGTTTCTGGAAACAAATACAAAGATATTTGATGGGGGAAAAAAAACCACCAAAAAACCCAACAACAACAACAAAAACCCCCAAAACCAAAACTTCCTGAATTTTTTAACAGAAGAAAAGTAATAATGAAATGCATCACAGGCTGGTGGGGCCAGAAGAAAAAACACTGCAGTTACAATGTGGAGACATAAAACAGGAGCTATGGAGGAGCTGCCACTTGCATTACTCATAGAATCATAGAATGGTCTCGGTTGGAAAGGACCTCTGAAGGTCATTCAGTCCAACCCCCTCTGCAGTAAGCAGGGACATCCTCAGCTAGATCAGGCTGCCCAGAGCCCTGTTGATATCACACAGTCACAGAGTTATTGAGGCTGGAACAGAGCTCTGAGCTCCTCAAGCCCAGCCTGTGACCTAACACCACCACATCACCCAGGCCATGGCACTAAGGACCACATCCAAGCTTGCCTTAAACACCTCCAGGAATGGTGACTCCACCACCTCCCTGGGCAGTCCCTTCCAGTGGCTGATTCCCCTTTCCATGAGGAATTGCTTCCTAACATCCAACTTAAACCTCCCCTGGTGCAGCTTCAGGCCATGCCCTCTCACCCTGTCACAAGCTGCCTGGGAGCAGAGCCTGACCCCCACCTGACTACAGCTTCCCTTCAGGTAGTTGCAGAGTGTGATAAGGTCCCCCCTGAGTCTCCTCTTCTCCAGGCTGAATACCCTCAGCTCCCTCAGCCTCTCCTCATCATCCTTTCCCTCCAGTCCCTTCCCCAGTCTGGTTGCTCTCCTCTGCACCTGCTCCAGCACCTCAAGATCCTTCCTGCAGTGAGGGGCCCAGAGCTGCACACAGTGCTTGAAGTGAGGCCTCAGCAGTGCCCAGCACAGGTGCAGAATGACACCCCTGGTGCTGCTGGCCACTCTGTTCTTGATAAAGCCAAGTCCTGATAGGCTCCAGAAAACTGCTCTCTTGAAACCCGCAAGGAGAAAAAAAAAAATCATAGAATCACAGAATTGTCAGAGTCGGAAGGGACCTCAAGGCTCAGCCAGTTCCAACCCCCCTGCCATGGGCAGGGACACCTCACACCACAGCAGGTTGCTCACAGCCACATCCAGCCTGGCTGCAAAAACCTCCAGGCATGAGGCTTCCACCACCTCCCTGGGCAACCTGTGTCAGTCTCTCACCACCCTCATGGGGAAGAACTTCTTCCTCACAACCAATCTGAATCTATCCATTTCTATTTTTGCTCCATTCCCCCCAGTCCTATCACTCCCTGACACCCTCAAAAGTCCCTCCCCAGCTTTCTTGGAGCCCTCTTCAGATCGTGGAAGGCCACAAGAAGGTCTCCTGGGAGCCTTCTCCTCTCCAGCCTTCACAACCCTAACAACCTTGGCCCAAAACTGCAACAAACCCTCCCTGGGAACCAGGTGAGGGTAAACCACCAGCTCCAGGGCAGAGGAAGAGCAGCCAGCAATGCCTCCTCCAAAGATGGTCCCATGGGGTTGGGGTCCAGCAGGCAACCTTTGCCCAGAGCCATGCCTATGAGGGAGCACTGCTCCCGCTTCAGTCTGTGTTGGGATGATTTGCAAGGAGCCCAGCTCCCAGCAGCTGCTTGCTCTTGGTGAGGTTTGGAGATGAAAGCCAAGGATATTTCCAGCCAGCCAAGATGGGAAGGCACACTTAGTAACCCCTCCCTAACCCTTGAGACAGGGATTCTTGGGGGGATAATTTCGCTGGCAGGAGATTCCAGAAATGGTAATTAATGAAAGACTTGGAGGCAGCATCCCTTCCAAATGTGGCCATGGAGGTTTTTACTGGGGTGGGGGGAGGCAAACGTTGAAGGGAGGGCCTGCTCTGGAGCACACCCACTCTGCAGCACCTGCAAATTTCCCCCCCAGGATAAATAACTCAGAAATCTCCATCACTTGGGGCTGCTGAAATTATTCACAGCAAATGAACTGCCAGGTGAATTTACTCTCCTGTTTCTTCCCCACCCCCTTCCTTTTCCTTCACACTCCTGAATCCCTTGGAAGTGGATTCTGATTCCTGCAACTGTGTCTGTTAATCATGACAAAGAGATGTGGCACAGCTCATGCTAAGACCTGTGGCCAGTGTCTGGTGGCAAATCACAGAAGCACAGAACTGTTTCACTTGGAGGAAACCTCAAAGCTCATCTAGTCCAACAGTCAACCCAACACCACCATGGCCATCAAACCATGTCCCCAAGTGCCATGGCCACACATTGCTGGAACACCTCTGGGCATGGGGACTCCACCACCTCCCTGGGCAGCCTGTTCCAATCCCTGACCACTCTTGCAGCAAAGACATCTTTCCTCATCTCCAACCTATCCCTCCCCTGGCACAACTTGAGGCCATTTCCTCTCCTTAGAATAGAATAGAATAGAATAGAATAGAATCAAGAAGGTTGGAAGAGACCTCAAGGATCATCGAGTCCAACCTGTCACCCTACACCTCATGACTATCTAAACCATGGCACCAAGTGCCACATCCAATCCCCTCTTGAACACCTCCAGGGATGGTGACTCCACCACCTCCCTGGGCAGCACATTCCAATGGCCAACCACTCTCTCTGTGAAGAACTTTCTCCTCACCTCCAGCCTAAACCTCCCCTGGCACAGCTTGAGACTGTGTCCTCTTGTTCTGGTGTTGGTTGCCTGGGAGAAGAGCCCAACCCCCTCCTGGCTACAACCTGCCTTCAGGTAGTTGTAGACAGCAATGAGGTCTCCCCTGAGCCTCTTCTTCTCCAGGCTAAACAGTCCCAGCTCCCTCAGCCTCTCCTCATAGGGCTTGTGCTCAAGGCCTCTCACCAGCCTCATTGCCCTTCTCTGGACATGCTCCAGCAATTCAACATCTTTCCTAAACTGACGGGCCCAGAACTGGACACAGGACTCAAGGTGTGGCCTAACCAGTGCTGTGTACAGGGGTACAATGACCTCCCTGCTCCTGCTGGCCACACTATGCCTGATGTAGGCCAGGATGCCATTGGCTCTCTTGGCCACCTGGGCACACTGCTGGCTCATGTTCAGGCTCATGTTCATGTTCTATCATCTGAGACTAGGGAGAAGAGACCAACCCCCACCTGGCTCCAACCTCCTTTCAGGGAGTTGCAGAGAGCAATGAAGTCTTCCCTCAGCCTCCTCTTCTCCAAACTAAGCAATCCCAGGTCCCTCAGCTGCTCCTCCCCAGCCCTGTTCTCCAGACCCTTGCCCAGCTTTGTTGCCCTTCTCTGGACCTGTTCCAGCCCTCAATGTCCTTCGTGGAGTGAGGGACCCAAAACTGAACCCAGTACTCAAGGTTTGGCCTTATCAGTGCTGAGTACCATGGGACAATCCCTGCCCTACTCCGGCTGGTCACAGCATTGCTGATCCAGGCCAGGATGCTGGTGGTTTTCTTGGCCACCTGGGCACACACTGACTCATGCTCAGCTACTGTCACCCAGCATCCCCAAGTCCTTTCCTGCTGGACAGTTTCCAGCCACTCTGCCCCCAGCCTGGAGCCTTCCTGAGGTTGTTGTGTCCCTGGTGCAGCACCCAGCACTTGACTTTGTTAAATCTCATACATCTGACCTCTGCCCATTGATCCAGCCTGTCCAGATCCCTCTAGAGGTCATCTAGTCCAACCTCCCCTGCAGTAAACATGGACCTCCCCAATTAGATCAGGTTTCTCAGAGCCCCATCAAGCCTTACCTTGAATGTCTCCATGCATAGGGCCTCCACACCTGTTCCAGTGTTCCACCACTCTTACAGTAAAGAACTTCTTCATGTCCAACCTACATCTGCCCTGCTCCAGTTTCAAACCATTGCCCCTGGTCCTATTGGTTCATGCTCTTGTGAACAGTCCCTCCCTGGAGGAAAAGAACAGAATTACAGAATGCTAGGGGTTGGAAGGGACCTTGAAAGATCATCCAGTCCAACCCCTCTGCCACAGCAGGATCACCTAGAGCAGGTCACACAGGAACATGTCCAGGTGAGCTTTGAATATCTCCAGGGAAGGAGACTCCACAACCTCTCTGGGCAGCCTGCTCCAGGGCTCTTGCACCCTCACAGTCAAAAAGTTTTCCCTTCCATTCCTGTGATACCTCCTCTGCTCCAGCTTGCACCCCTTGCCCCTTGTCCTCATTGCACATCAGGTTAGGACAGGAAATATTCCACCTTGTGTGGCTCCTTCTCCCCAGCTCCTGGCATTGGTAGCCTCCCAGCACAGTTTCCTCCAGGGTTAAAGGTGTGCTCAGATGCCCAGGGGAGGTGGTTTGGCTGTGCCAAGCCTTCTGCTGCTCCCCATCACTGCCCTGACACGTGCAGCCAGCAGAGTGGTTGCTTCCTCTTACCGGAGGAGGATTCTTTTCCCATTAATCAGCCCTGGGGCTGTGTTTAATCGCAGCCCAAAGCCTCTCCCTGACTCATGCAACGCCTTTAATCGTTGGCTGTTAGGTATGTAGCCAGGGGATGGGCTCAGGGGGCTTTGCTCCTGATCCTCAGCAGGATCTCAGGACCAAATGCTGCAGAAATAGAGCAGGATGGGAATGGAGCCTCCTGAAATATCCCTAGGTGCAGAATCATAGAATTGTTTCAGTGGGAAAAAACCTCTAAGATCGCTGAGTCCAAACATCAACCTGAGGCCACGAAACCATGTCCCAAAGTGCCATGGACACAGGTTTCTTCAACACCTCCAGGGATGACCTCCCTGGGCAGCCTGTTCCAATTCCTGACCTCTCTTGCAGCAAGGAAATTTTTCCTCCCCTGGTACAATTTGAGGCCATTTCCTCCCCTTCTATCACAAGAGACCAGCCCCCACCTGGCTCCAACCTCCTTTCAGGGAGTTGCAGAGAGCAATGAGGTCTCCCTTCAACTTCCTCTTCTCCAGACTAAGCAACCCCAGGTCCCTCAGCTGCTCCTCACCAGACCTGTTCTCCAGACCTTTCAGCAGCTTTGTTGCCCTTCTCTGGACCAGCTCTGCAACCTCCAGGTCTCTCTGCTGCTCCCATGGTCTGACCCCTCTTAACTGGCTGGAGAGGAGAAGTAGAGCCTGTTTGCCATCAAAGGATGTCTGGGCAGGACTCTCCTGACAGGCCAACCTGGTGGCTTCTACCTGAAGGCTTTAGTGTCTGTTTGGTCATAGTCAAGCTGGGCAGAGTGACTTTCAACACACCTGTCCTTCCTCCAAAATCCTTGGTTCAGTTTTGCAGCCCTGGACACATTGAAATTGCATCCTGCAAACTTTGCCTGATTTCTAAAGCAGGAGCACAGCAAGGTTGGGAAAAATCTACCCATTTCCATTATTTTTATTTTTTTCCCTTGTAGCCCTTGGAAGGACTTTTTATTCTGAGGCACGTAATTTCCAAATTTTCAGGAGGCAAATGCATTCCCTGCTTGCCCTGCAGAACAGGAATGGTTCCACTCTTGAAATTTTGCATTTAAACAAACAAACCCCAGACATTTTAGAATATACAATAAATCAGGCCTCAAGAAAAGGGGAGAAAAAAAGAGCAAGCAGGAGTGCTATGAACTCAGCTCAGGAAGAAGTGCAGTGGTGGAGATAGCAGCATTTTCCTGCTTGAAGCTACATCTCAGGAGAACAAATAGAAGCAGAGAATCATAGAATGGTTTGGGTTGGACTTCCAAAGCTCATCCAGTCCAACCCCCTCTGTAGTCAGCAGGGACATCCTCCATTAGATCAGGCTGCCCAGAGCCCTGTTGAGCCTCACTTTGAGTATCTCCAGGGATGGGGCCAAAACCACCTCCCTGGGCAACCTGTTCCAGTGTTCCGCAACCCTCATGGTGCAGAACTTGTTCCTAACATCCAATCTAAGTCTGCTCTGCTCAATTTATAACCATTGGCCCTCATTCAGTCCCTCCCCAGACTTCTAGTAGGGCCCCTTCAGGTACTGAAAGGCTGCTCTAAGGTCTCCCTGGAGCCTTCTCCAGGCTGAACAACCCCAGCTCCCTTAGCCTGTCCCCATAGGAGAGGTTCTCCAGCCCACTGATCATCTCCATGGCCTCCTCTGGACCCTCTCCATCAGGTCCATGTCCTTCCTGTGTTGGGGGTCCCAGAGCTGGACACAGCCCTGCAGGTGAGGTGAGCCTTCTCTTCTCCAGGTTGAATACCCCAACTACCCCAGCCTGCCTTTGTAGGAGAGATGCTTCAGGCTCTGATCATCTCCATCTGAACCTGCTCCAACAGGTCCAGGTTCTTCTTGCGTTAGGGGTCCTAGAGCTGGACACTACTTCAGGTGAGGTCTCAGCAGAGCAAAGGGGCAGGATCCCCTCTCTCCATCTCTGGCCACACTGCTTTGGATGCAGCCCAGGCTGCCATCGGCCTTCTGGGCTTCCAGTGCCCATTGCTGGCTCCTGTCCAGCTTCTCACCCCTCAGCACCCCCAAGTCCTTCTCTGCAGGGCTGCTCTCAATCTCACTAGCTCCCAGCCTGCATTGATATCAAAGGTTGCCCCATCCTAGGTACAGGACCTTGCACTTGGCCTTGTTGAACCTCACAAAGTTCTCCTCAGCCACCTCTGCAACCTGTCCAGGTCCCTCTGGCTGGCACCCATCCCATCTTTCAGTCTTACCAACCACTCCTGGTTAGCTTTGGTCTCATCTTCACCCTTGCTGAGGGTGCCTGAGTCTTGCTGTTGATGTCATTGATGGAGAGATGGAAGAAGAAGACATTGCAATGCTCTCAACCACTGAAGTGCTGCTGAGCCCCACAACACTTGAGCACTGCAGCTGAAACAAAAGCAGCAGGAGGTCTTCAAATGCCCTGCCACTGGGAGGAGAAGATGGGGGCCAAGTGCCAAAGCCAGTGGGGCACCCACTTCTGCAACCCCCCCATCCATCCCATAGAC
The DNA here is from genome assembly GCF_027791375.1 of Indicator indicator. Classification (NCBI taxonomy): domain Eukaryota; kingdom Metazoa; phylum Chordata; class Aves; order Piciformes; family Indicatoridae; genus Indicator; species Indicator indicator. The sequence goes on along the minus strand of NC_072022.1, from coordinate 9,175,876 downwards.
ACCCCCACAAGCCAAAGGCTTGTGGGGGTGTCTATGGGATGGATAGGGATGTTTGCAGAAGGGGGTTTCCAATTGCTTGGTCTGACAAGGCAGCAATTTGCCCACCACAGAGCACAGGCCACCTTCAAATGAAGAAGAAACCCAAACACTCCAGAGCCTTTCCCCAGTGTCTGAGAAATGTGGTGAGCAGCTTGGGCAGGTCCCAGCTGCTCTGAAATAGCTGAAGGCCACTGAAGTGAAAGGACCAGCAGGCAGCCTACGTCAGCCAAGGCTCTACCTGCCCTTCCAAACTGCCTGGGGTGGGTGAAGCAGCAAGGAAAACTCCAGACCCCCAGAGAGGAGCAGCAATATGGTCAGCTGTGGTGAGGTGTTGGAAGCATTTTAAAAGCTACTGAGAGATGAGCAGAGTCTAAATGTCTGCAAGAATAAGATGGAGGTAGCTGCTGGAGGCATCTGCAGAGTCCTGCTCCACTGCCCAAAGACAGGGTGGGTCTGTGCTGGGCAATCACAGAATCATTGAGGTGTGAAAAGCCCTCTAAGATCATCCAGTCCAACATTCAACCCAACACCACCATGGCCACCAAACCATGTCCCCAGGTGCCATGGACACAGGTTTCTTCAACACCTCCAGGGATAGGGACTCCACCACCTCCCTGGGCAGCCTGTTCCAACCCCTCACCACTCTTGCTGCAGAAAAATTTTTCCTAATCTGCAACCTATCCATCCCCTGGCACAATTTCAGGCCATTTCCTCTCCTTTTATCACCTGAGAGTAGGGAGAAGAGACCAATCCCCACCTGGCTCCAGCCTCCTTTCAGGGAGCTGTAGAGAGCGAGGAGGTCTCCCTTCAGCCTCCTCTTCTCCAGACTAAGCAACCCCAGCTCCCTCAGCTGCTCCTCACCAGCTCTGTTCTCCAGACAGAGCTTTTTTGCCCTTCTCTGGACCTGCTCCAGCCCTCAATGTCCTTCCTGGGACAATGTCCCAAAAGTGAACCCAGAATTCTAGCTGTGGCCTCACCAGTGCTGAGCACAGGGGACAATCCCTGCCCTACTCCTGCTGGCCACACCACTGCTGTTCCAGGCCAGGATGCTGGTGGCCTTCTTGGTCACCTGAGCACACCCTGGCTAACATTCAGCTGCTGTCAACCAGCACTCCCAGGTCCTTTTTTTTTTTTTTTTGCTGGGCATTTTCCAGCCACTCTGCCCCAAGCCTGGAGCCCTCATGGGGTTGTTGTGTCCCAAGTGCAGCACCTGACACTTGACTTTGTTAAAGCTCACACATCTAACTATTGATCCAGTGTGTTCCAGATCCCTCTGCAGATTCTTCCTGCCCTCCAGCGGATCAGCTCTAGATTCAGTATCATATGCAGGAGACACCAAAACTCATGTCCCAGAGCTGGGGTTTGCCTGTTGCTGAGCTCCTGCACCAGTGGCAAGAGGGCAGAGCTGCAAGATGAGCTCAGCTGACTGACAACCATCCTGAAGCCCCCAACACACACACAGGAAGCCCAAAGCAAGCCAGCAGCAGTGCCTTTTGGGGGAGGAGGGAATGAGTCTGGGAAGCTCTGCCTGGGGATTTGGCTGTTCAGCTGCTCTTACAGTCAATGGGAGCTGGGGAGCTAAATCTCTGTGCCAGGCTTTGAAATCTCTGCTGCAAGTTTGGAGCAGCACAGGAGGAGAGGTGTGAGCCCCCTGCTCCCCCTGCTTACATGTGAGCAGTGCTAATACCCTGCCTGCCTGCCCGGCCTGACGAGGAGCTGGGCATCTTCTCTTTGAAGTGGAGAGAAATCCTAAAGCTTTCATTCAGAGAGGGAAAAAAATAAATACTGCTAAAAGCTCTCCCCTCGCTGACCCCCATCTGGGAAACTCTAATCCACCCTCACTGGCTTCACCACGTTCTTCATGTTGTTGTTGTTGTTGCAGGGTTGTTTATCTTTTTTGTGGGTTTTTTTTGGTTGCATTTTTTTGCTGTTGCATTTTTTGGGGTGCTATTGTATTTGTTTATCTATCTATCTATCTATCTATCTACCTATCTATCTGTCTATCTTACCTATCTGTCTGTCTATCTATCTATCTATCTATCTATCTATCTATCTATATCTATCTATATATCTAGACAGATCTATCTATCTGTCTATGTATCTGTCTGTCTATTTGTCTATCTATCTATCTCACTCTATCTATCTATCACTCTATCTATCTATCATCTATCTACCTATCTACCTACCTACTTACCTCCCTTCCTTCCTCCCTCCCTCTTTATCTATGTATGTATGTATGTATGTATGTATGTATGTATGTATGTATCTATCTATCTATCTATCTATCTATCTATCTATCTATCTATCATCTATCTACCTATCTATCTACCTACCTACTTACCTCCCTCCCTTCCTCCCTCCCTCTTTATCTATGTATGTATGTATGTATGTATGTATGTATGTATCTATCTATCTATCTATCTATCTATCTATCTATCTATCTATCTATCTATCATCTATCTACCTATCTATCTACCTAGCTACTTACCTCCCTCCCTTCCTCCCTCCCTCTTTATCTATGTATGTATCTATCTATGTATCTATCTATCTATCTATCACTCTGTCTATCTCTCACTCTCTCTCTCTGTCTCTCTCTCTCACTCTATCACTCTATCTATCTATCTATCTATCTTCCTACCTAGCTATCTACCTACCTACTTACCTCCCTCTTTCCCTCTTTATCTATCTATCTGTCTATCTATCTATCTATCTATCTACCTATCTATCTCTCTCTCTCTCTCTCTCTCTATCTCTCTATCTATCTATCACTCTGTCTATCTCTCTCACACTCTCACACTCTATCTATCTATCTGTCTATCACTCTGTCTATCTATCTCTCTATCACTCTCTCTCTCTCTCAGTCTATCGCTCTACCTACCTACCTACCTATCTTTCTACCTATCTATCTACCTACATACTTACCTCCCTCTCTCCCTCCCTCCCTCTCTCCTTCCCTATCTACCTACCTATCTATCTACTTACCTACTTACTATCTATCTATCTATCTATCTATCTATCTATCTATCTATCTATCTATCTATCTATCTATCTACCTACCTACCTATCTTCCTACCTAGTTATCTACCTACCTACTTACCTCCCTCCCTCCCTCTTTATCTATCTATCTATCTATTTATCTATCTATCTATCTATCTATCTATCTATCTATCTATCTATCTATCCATCCATCTATCTATCCATCTATCTATCTATCTATCTATCTATCTATCTATCTATCTATCTATCTATCTATCCATCCATCTATGTATCCATCTATCTATCTATCTATCTATGTATCCATCTATCTATCTATCTATCTATCTATCTATCTATCTATCTATCTATCTATCTATCTATCTATCCATCCATCTATGTATCCATCTATCTATCTATCTATCTATCTATCTATCTATCTATCTATCTATCTATCTATCTATCTACCTACCTACCTACCTACCTATCTTCCTTCCTTCCTACCTACCTACCTACTTATCTATCAGAGGGCTGCAGCATCTCTGCTGTGAGGCCAGGCTGAGGCAGCTGGGGGTGTTCAGCCTGGAGAAGAGAAGGCTCTAGGGAGACCTGAAAGCTGCCTTCCAGTACCTGAAGGCATCCTGCAGGAAGGCTGCAGAGGGACTTTTGCTGAGGGTGTCTAGAGACAGGACGAGGGGCAATGGATTGGAGTTGAGGGAGAGCAGGGTTAGACTGGAGCTTAGGAAGTTCTTCAGTAGGAGGCTGGTGAGACTCTGGAATAGGCTGCCCAGGGAGGCTGTAGATGTCCTCTCCATTGGGGGTGATCAAGGCCAAGTTGGATGAGGCCTTGAGCAGCTGAGTCTAGTTGAGAGGTGTCCCTGCCATGGCAGGGAAGTTGGAGCAGATGATCTCTGAGGTCCTTTCCAACCTGAGCCATTCTATAATTCCTTTGTCCTTTCCTTTCCTTTCCTTTCCTTTCCTTTCCTTTCCTTTCCTTTCCTTTCCTTTCCTTTCCTTTCCTTTCCTTTCCTTTCCTTTCCTTTCCTTTCCTTTCCTTTCCTTTCCTTTCCTTTCCTTTTCCTTTCCTTTCCTTTCCTTTCCTTTCCTTTCCTTTCCTTTCCTTTCCTTTCCTTTCCTTTCCTTTCCTTTCCTTTCCTTTCCTTTCCTTTCCTTTCCTTTCCTTTCCTTTCCTTTCCAGCAGCCACCCCTGTCAACCAAGAGCTTCATGCTGATTTTTATTTAATTTTTTACATTTTGGGGGGATTATTAATTTCTTTTATACTACATTTCCCCTGTTTCTGTGTGAAGAACACTGCTCTCTCCAAAGCCACACACACAACCCCGGGGCTGACAGCTTGTTTGGCATTAGCTAGAACAGGCTTCTCTGGAGCATTACTGGGGGGTCAACATAATTTTGGTGTTCAGAATGAGGATGCTGACAATCAAGGTGCTAGTTAGCCTCTGTTAATCATGGAATTGTTTTGGTTGGAAAAGAACTTTGAGATCATAGTATCATAGAATTGTTTCAGTTGGAAAAGACCTTCAAGACCATGGAGTCCAATCTTCAACCCAACACCAACCATGGCCATTAAACCATGCCTCAAAGTGCACATTTCTTGAACTCCTCCACCTGACTCCACCACCTCCCTGGGCAGCCTGCTCCAATGCCTGATCACTAAGCCAAACCATTCTCTACCATGTCTGGTGCTAAACCATATCCCTCAGCACCACTTTTCTGTGCCTTTGAAGCACCTGCAGGGATGGGGATCCAACCACCTCCTTGGGCAGCCTGTTGAGGTCTTTGAGAGCCCTCTCAGTGAAGAAGTTTCTTCTAATGTCCAACCTAAAGGAAAGGGAGTGGATTGCTCCCATTGCCCCACAGCTCTGAATGAAGCCAAACTGGGAGTGCATAGAGGACAGGGGCCACAGGCTTCTGCTCTCTCCAGGATCACAACCACAGCAGCTCTTGTGGTCAGTGGTGACATGTGATGGCTATGGGGTGGCACTGTGGCCACCAGAACATGAATGCTGTGTTCAACAGCAACCATCACAACATACTGAGAACAGCAACCATCACAACATACTCAGATGTTGGAGGGGAGGTGTTGCAGCCACTGTCCTGCTGGGACTCATGCAGAGTCCTTGGGATTGCCAAATGCTTTCTGGCTGACCAGTTGAATGCTGTGAAGAGCAAAACAAGAGCATTGCATGTGTGCCAAGAGCAACCTCCTGACATGTGGGAACTTGCTGGCAGAAGCTACCTCCTTGACAGCCTGGCACCTCTCATTGGAAGGATGCATTTAGCTTCTGGATGTGGTTGGGTTTTATTTGTGAAGTGATTGATGAGAAAGAGAATTTAAGCAGCTACTCAGAGCAGTGCTGGAGACTGGGGGGGTTGTTAGTGATATACTGCTAGGGATGTACTGCTAGGGCTTCTCTAGGGACTTCTGTTAGCTGCTTTGTCTGTTAAGGGCTTCCAGGACTTCTTCTGTTAAGGACACTCTGGGATTCTGTAATGCTGGGAATTTTACAAGGCAGCAATAAAAGGGAGGACTTCTGAGAGGACTTCTGAGATTCTCTACTCTCTGCATGTCTGGAATCTTGCTGCTAGAGTGGCAGTGGAGTTCCTGCACCATTCATCACCCAATGGCCCTTGAATCAGGGGATTGTGATAGGGAGGCATAAGGAGCAGACACCTTCCCTAGCTGTGGGAGCAAATCCAGGAACTCCTCATTGGGCTTTCTGTTGAGGCAGGTGAAGTTGACAGGTTGTGGCTTTCCCATCATTAATTTGGGGAACTTAATGATTAGCTTGGAGTTGCCTTGGAGCCTGAGAGACTCCAGGAGGCATCACTGCGTTCCTCACCACCACTTTGTGCTGGTGAACAGCCACAGCCCCTTCCAGCTGGAGCTGGAGCCTGTCCTGGTGCTACCTGCCCCACTGCTTTCAGCCCACTAGAAGCAGACTGGGGAAATGTAGCCAGGAGAGCTGGGGTTGTTCACTGCCAATTGGACCACTTGAGTTTTCCTAGGAAAAAACACTGAGCTGGGACTCTTCCTTGATCCCATGGGATGATATCAGAAGGCAATGCATTTCCTGCTTGTGGCTGCAGGGCAGCCTTGAAAAGCCTGCCTGTATTGATAGCACAATGAGCTCTAGAGGCAAGAGAGGTCCAACCTACCTCCCTGCTTCCCCCCTGTTCACACCAGAAACTTGCTCCTGGGGACTCCTCTGCAGTACCCAAACCCTGTGTTACCTGCCTACAACCAAAAGACAGGACTAAGGCTGTGCATTAAGATGCCTTTAGCAAGGATGTGCCATGATGCCTCTGGCATCTTCTCCCAGGGTTTCCTCTCCTGGAACATTCTCAGAGCTGCTCCTTCCCTGCTCCTCTTGTTGAAGCTCCAGCACTGCAGGGCCTGAGCCTCCTCCTTCCCCAGCTCCAGGCACAGTGGAATGACACTGGGGTTTTTTTGTTCCTCAGCCTCAACTTTGCATTTCAGGTCTAACATCAAGGTAGCCACTAGGATCCCTCTGCTGTTGTTTTGTCCCAGTGCTCCTTGGAGTCCCTGGGGTTGTTTAGCCTGGAGAAGAGGAGGCTCAGGGGAGACCTTATTGCTGTCTACAACTACCTGAAGGGTGATTGTAGCCAGGTGGGGGTTGGTCTCTTCTCCCAAGCAACCAGCAACAGAGCAAGAGGACACAGTCTCAAGCTGTGCAGAGGGAGGTTTAGGCTTGAGCTTAGAAAGAAGTTCTTCACAGCCAGAGATATTGCCCTTTGAAATGGGCTGCCCAGGGAAGTGGTGGTGTGGACCTCCCTGGAGGTGCTTAAGCAAAGCCTGGATGAGGCACTCAGTGCCATGGTCTGGTTGATCAGTTAGGGCTGGGTGATCAGTTGGACTTGATGGTCTTGGAGGTCTCTTCCAACCTGGCTGATTCTGTGGATTTGATCTCCTTCCCCTGGCTGCTGTCTCCTTGCAACAGCAATGTTTGCAGAGTTCCACAGATGGAGAGCCAAGCTGCACATACTCCTCTTAAGATCCTTAAAGGGCAGTTTGCTGTAAGACACCAAAGCACACAGATGAGATCAAAGTGGCACAAGTGGCAACTCCTCTGCCCTCCTCTGTCAGGGAGATGACAGACAGAAGCACTGCTGCCCCCAGAGCAGAGCACAAGGCATTGCTTCTCTATCCCAGTGAGACACAACCATTGAATCCTCATGGCTGGAAAAGTCCTGCAAGATCATCCAGTCCAACTGTCAACCCAGCACCACAGTGCCCACTAAACCTTGTCCTACAGTGCCATGGCCACAGGTTTCTTGAACACCTCCAGGCATGGTGACTCCCCCACCTCCTTGGGCAGCCTGTTCCAATGCCTGACCACTCTTGCAGTGAGGATGTGTCAACTAATACCCACTTTAAACCTCCCCTGGTGCAAGTTGAGGTCATTTGCTCTTGTCCTCTTTCTAGTTAATTGGGAGAGGAGTCCACTTGCAGCCCAGAAAGCAAATCACATCCTGGGCTGCATCAAGAGAAACATAGCCAGCAGGTCCCCCTTTACTCAGCTCTGGTGAGACCCCACCTGGAGTACTGCATCCAGTTCTGGAGTCTCTATTACAAGAAGGATCTGGAGGTGCTGGAAGGTGTCCAGAGAAGGGCCACGAGGATGAGCAGAGGGCTGAAGCTGCTCTGCTCTGGAGACAGCCTGAGAGAGTTGGGGTTGTGCAGGCTGGAGAGGAGAAGGCTCCCAGGAGACCTTCTTGTGGCCTTCCAGGATCTGAAGGGGGCTCCAAGAAAGCTGGGGAGGGACTTTGGAGGGTGTCAGGGCTGGGGGGGGGATGGAGCAAAACTAGAAGTGGGGAAATTCAGATTGGATGTTAGGAAGAAATTCTTCCCCATGAGGGTGGTGAGAGACTGGCACAGGTTGCCCAGGGAGGTGGTGGAAGCCTCATCCCTGGAGGTTTTTGCAGCCAGGCTGGATGTGGCTGTGAGCAACCTGATGTAGTGTGAGGTGTCCCTGCCCATGGCAGGGGGGTTGGAACCACATGATCCTTGAGGTCCCTTCCAACCCTAACAATTCTATGATGGTAACATCCACTTCTCCTGGTTCTGTCCATGAGAACACCCTTGGGTAAAGAGAAGAGAGACTTTGGAGCCCCAGTGCTGAGCAGATGTCCTGTGCTGTGAATCAACCCTCCAATAACTGGCCTGGAAAAAGAACTTCCTTCATATTCAGATCAAACTCATCTTGCCTCTTGAGTCCTCTTCTTCCTTCTGTTCAGCTGGCTGCCATGGCTGATCTCCTGCTGCACTTTACTCTGTTTCCCTCATCCTTTTCAGAGGCTCTGTAATACTTTGTTCACATTTTATTTTTTTATTTTCCTCTAACACTGGCCTTCTTTCATCTCCCTGAGACTTCCTCCTTCCCTCCCCATCCCAGCTTCTGACCCACCCTCCTTTTAGCTTCTTATTTTTCCCTTTAAGCATCATTTTGCCTGCTTGGTGGTGTCCCTAAATCGGTGTAGGACTTCATGCTTGCCTGAAAGGGTTGCAGTGCACGGCAGCTGGGACAGATCAGTCCCACAGCCGGGGCTCAGTGCTCCCTTCCCCGGGGGCTCTTCCCTCTCCTTCCTCGGGGGCTCGTCTCCCCTTCCCCCGGGGGGAGCATCGGGACTGGAGCAGCCTTCCCTCTGCCCAGGAGAGGGCACTGGCGCAGCAGTCCACAGCCTACAAACATTTAACTTCAGTTTTTCCTGCTTAGGCTCCCGTTTTCTCCTCCCCTCTTGGATAAACATTTCGCCCCTCCCTTTTCTCTTTCCCTTCCCCTTCTTTTTTTTTTTTTTTTTTTTTTTTTTTCCCCTCTGGATATTTCCTCCCCCCTCAATTTCTCCTGAAGTGTCTCTGGGTCAAACCCCCTTTCTGCTGGTGCTCTTCTTTTAGTCATATCATAGAATCCTGGGATGAGTTGGGGTGGAAGGGACCTTAAAGATCATCCAGTTTCAAGCTCCTACTATGCCTAGGGACACCTCCCACCAGCCCAGGTTGCTCAAGGCCTCATCCAACCTGGCCTTGAACACCCCCAGGGAGGGGACATCCATGACCATCCTGGGCAACCTGTTCCAGTGTCTCACCACCCTCACTGTCAAGAATCTCATGAGGAGCAGGGAGTTGGTCTCAGTAACCCTTATGGGTCCCTTCCAACTTGAGATATTCCATGACTCTATGGTCCCCACTTCAGGCCTAATCCCATCACTGAAGCTTCAGGTGCTCAGCATGGTGCTGGACATCCAGCAGTACCTGCAATAACACACCAGGAAAGGAGGCCATGAAGGTTTGAGGGATGCTGTCCCTTGTTCCAGCTTCTCCACTGGAGGTGCAGGGAGAATCCTACCCAGATACAGCTACACCAGAAATATCTTCCTGCTGGTTCTGACTTTACCAGAACCTCTCCACATACAGCAGCACACAGGTGGCTGGGGAGGGGGCCTCCTTACATCCCCCTGCCTCTTTCCTCTTCCCTGCCCACCTCTAGAAGAAGGCAAGAACTCATTGCTGCCCTCAGCAAGAACCTACTCTTAAATTCCCTGTTTTCCCTGAAGCAGCTCTACCACCAGCTTCCCACTGCCCAAATCCATGGGCAGCCAAGGACCTTTCCTTTCCCTCCAGAGGGATCAAATCCTCCCAGTGCCAGTGGGAATGGGGGCAGGCCTGGAAGTGCAGCTGCTGAGTAAAACGCTGCATGGAGCCTAAAAATAGCTGCTGTGCGTCTGAGCTGCGTCAGCTTGGCTACAGTTTCAAGTGCAGTTGTGCTCCAGGAGCAGACACCCTTGCCTGCTTGTTTGTTTATTCCTGCCTGTGGATGCTCCCAGTTTCTGATCCCATTCCAATTCCCACACCCAGGCAAGGAGACAGCTTTTCTAGCTGTCTGCCTGGCAAATTCAGCTGGAGGTGGTAGAGGAGCTGGTTCAGGCTTCCTCAGGGTATTTTTTTTGGTGCGCTTTGCTCTGCCAAGGATTCTTCTTCCCTTCCCTTCCCTTCCCTTCCCTTCCCTTCCCTTCCCTTCCCCTTCCCTTCCCTTCCCCTTCCCTTCCCTTCCCTTCCCTTCCCTTCCCTTCCCTTCCCTTCCCTTCCCTTCCCTTCCCTTCCCTTCCCTTCCCTTCTCTTCCCTTCCCTTCCCTTCCCTTCCCTTCCCTTCCCTTCCCCATACAGAAGAGATCTTCTTGAGAAGCTCTGCAGCACCTGGAGTGACTGCACAAGGGAAGTGGCCACAAGACAGAGCTTCATGGCCCAGGTGCCAAGTGATGGTTTTCAGCAGTTTTTTTTCATTTAACCTTTTCAGATGAATTAGAGGACAGTGAAGCCAGGCTGGTAGTCTGGAAGAAGATGAACTTTCTATTAGCTCCAAATGATTTGTTCCTGAACTCTTTCACTCTCATTTCTGCTGCTGGCCACTCAGAGCAGGATAAACTCTGCTAGGATCAAGGACACATTTTCAACTACACTGAGGAGCCTGAAAGCAGAATGGGATTTTCAAAGCTGCCTAAAAGGGCCACCAGGATGATGAGAGGGCTGGAGAACCTCCCCTATGGGGAGAGGGTGGGAGGATTGGGGCTGTTCAGCCTGGAGAAGAGAAGGCTCAAGGGAGACCTCAAAGCAGCCTTCCAGTACCTGAAGAGGGCTACAAAAGAGCTGGAGAGGGACTTCTGACAAGGGCTGGGAGTGACGGGACAAGAGGCAATGGCTTTGAGATGGAAGAGGGGAGGTTGAGACTGGAAATGAGGAAGAAAATCTTTATAGTGAGGGTGGGGAGACACTGGAACAGGTTGCCCAGGAAGGATGTGGATGATACCTCCTTCCTGAATGTGTTCAAGGCCAGGTTGGATGAGACCTTGAGGAGCCTGGGCTAGTGGGAGGTGTCCCTGCCCATGACAGTGGGGTTGGAACGGGATGATCCTTAAGGTCCCTTCCTACCCAAACTCATTCCATGATTCTATATAAACCAGACCCATGGGCTGCTCAATCCAAGAGGCTCTGCTTTACACTCTCTGGGAGCATGCCCCAGTGAGCTCCTGCCTCCTCTCCCACTAAGCAGCACTGTACCTTTGGGCTGTCCCTCATTTCAAGAAGGGGATAAGACATTGCTCATTGCCCTCCTTTTGCTGTTGGAAATCATTAGTGTTGGGATAAGGAGCTGCAGATCAGAGCTTGTAAGGAGTCTGTGCTGATAGCTTTGCTCTTGTGACACTGGAAAGGCTGGGACCCATGTCTGGACCTCCCTGCCCAGGCTAAGGTTGAGATGTCATTCAGGTTCCAGCTCTTCTAGACTGTCTTTGCCATGGGCAACAGGAGCTCTTGAACAGTAATGGCTTCAAACTGGAAGCAGCTTGGTTTAGATCAGATATTAGGGATGCGTTTTTTCCCCTTAGGGGTGTTGAGGCATTGGAACAGGTTGTCCAGAGAAGCTGTGAAGGCTCCAACTCTGGAACTGTTAAAAGAGAGTTTGGATGAGGCCTTGAGCAATCTGGTCTAGTAGGAGATGTCCTGGCCCGTCACAGGGGTTTGGAACTGGATGATCTTTAAGGTCCTTTCCAGTGCAAACCTTTCCATGCTTCCTCACCCAGTCTTTCACTCTGTCCCTACCAGGCTCCCAGGCTCCAAACTAGTTCTTCAGGCTCTGGTGGGGCTGAGTGTTGTGTCTTGAACACTGGGGAGCCTCCAGCTGTAGCTTCCTTCTCCATAGTACACTCTGGATCTTCCATCCCTGGCAAATCAATCACATGAGATCTTACCTAGAAATAGCCAAAAGGCTTGCAGAGGTCTTCCCTTCTGCCAGCCTGCAGCTCTGAGGGAAAGGAGCTGGGAGTGCTGGTGGACAGCAGGCTGACCACGAGCCAGCAATGTGCCCTTGTGGCCAAGAAGGCTAAGGGGTACATCAAGAAGAGTGTGGCCAGCAGGTCAAGGGAGATTTTGCTTCCCTTCTTCTCTGCACTGGCTGAGGCCACCTCTGGAGAACTGGCTCTAGTTCTGGGCTCCTCAGTTCAACAGGGACAGGGACCTGCTGGAGAGGGTACAGCAAAGGGCTGCAAAGATGCTGAGGGCACAGGAACAGTTCTGTGAGGAGGCAAGGCTGAGAGAATTGAGGCTGTTTAGTCTGGAGAAGAGCAGCCTGAGGGAGGATCTCATCGATGCTAATTAACACTTCAAGGGTGGTTGTCAGGAGGATGGGGCCAGGCTTTGTTCAGTGGTGCCCAGTGATAGGACAAGGGGTAACAGGTGGAAAGTGAACATCAGAAGTTCCATGCAAACATGAGGAGGAATTTCCTTAATTTAAGTGTGACAGAGCCCCGGAACAGGCTGCCCAGGGAGGTTGTGGAGTCTCCATCTCTGGAGACATTCCAAACCCACCTGGCTGTGTTCCTGTGTGACCGTCTCTAGGTGACCCTGCCTTGGCAGAGGGGTTGGACTGATGATCTTCAGAGGTCCCTTCCAACCCCTACCACTGCATGATTCTGTGATATCCTGCCGCTGGTGCCCAAACCACAGCCAGCTCCATCACTGGGGCACTTGGAAATGGATGGGGGAGCTCCTCCCTCTCACCTGTCATAGCCCAATGACGTTGGCAAGCAGAAAAGAGACTCCAGTGTGCATGCACCAAGCCCTTGTAGAACCTTCAGGACTGGGGGCAGGAAGCTAAATTCAAAATATTTTTTTAAATTATTTTTTCTTTTTTTTTTTTTTATTCTCTTTTTCTCTTTCTTTTTTTCCTTCCTTTTTTTTTCCCCCTCTTTTTTTTTCCTTTTTTTTTTTTTCCCAGAGTGTATCACTGGCTATTGTCCTTATCAAACAAAGCCCTTTCATCAGAGGTTCTTTAAGACACTTTATTTCTCTTTTATTTTGCTTTGAAATAAGCCAGGCAACAATTAATTTCAGAGAGAGAGAGAGAGAGAGAGAGAAAAAGAGAATTCAACAAGGATCTATTACTACTCTCGGCTTCTATTGCTGTAATGAAAATCTATTTCCTTTCCCTTTTGTGTCCCATATAATTTAATGCCCATTTTATTAATGGTCTGAAATAATTACGGAACCTTTTGTGATTTTCAAGTATGTTTCATTTAATTGTGCAATAAACGCCTAATCTCTTCCTCCATCTGAAGCTATTATGGCATTAAAATTAACAATTATGCAGCAATGCGCCCGGGTCCATAGAAATCACTCCAGATAACTCGACATCTATAAATCATTCATGAGAACCAGCCCTGAAAAGAGACGGAGGGAGAGGAGGCAAGGAAGGGGGAAAAAAAAAAAGATGCTGTGGAGAATGACATTGGGAAGCCAAGGGCCTGGGCCCAAAGAAGAGAGCAGCACCTCCGAAGTCTTTTTTCTTTTTTTTTTCCACTTGCTTTTATTTTTCCCCCTTCTTTTTTCTTTTTTCTTCTTTTTATGTTCTTTTGTTCTTCTTTATTTTTCTTCTTTTATTCTTCTTGTTTTTTCATATTTTTTCTTTATTATTCTTTTTTCTCTTTTTTCTTCTTTTTTTCTTCTTTCTTTTTTCTTTTCTTTTTTCTTCTTTCCTTTTGCTTCTTTTTTTTTTGTTCTTTCTTTTTCTTGTTTTCTTCTTTCTTTGTACTTTTTCCCCTTTTCCCCCTCCTTTTTTCTTCTTTCTTCTTTCTTCTCTTCTTTCTTCTTTCTTCTTTCTTCTTTCTTCTTTCTTCTTTCTTCTTTCTTCTCTTCTTTCTTCTTCTTTCTTTCTTCCTTCTTCTTTCTTCTTTCTTTCTTCTTTCTTCTTTCTTCTTTCTTCTTTCTTCTTTCTTCTTTCTTCTTTCCTCTTTCTTCTTTCTTCTTTTTTCTTTCTTCTTTCTTCTTTCTTCTTTTTTGTTCTTTTTCTTTTTTCTTTGTACTTTTTTCCTTTTTTCCCTTCTTTTTTCTTCTTTCTTCTTTCCTTTTTCCTATTTCTTTTTTCTTTTCTTTGTCTTCTTTCTATTTTTCCCTTCTTCTCTTTTTTCTATCTGTTTTCCTTCTTATTCTTCTTTTTCCCTTCTGTATTTTTCTATTTCTTTTTTTTAATTTTCTTTATTTTTTCTTCTTTTTTCTTCTTATCTTTTCCTCTTTTTCTTCTTTTTTCCTTTTTTCTTCTTTCCTTTCTTTGTTTTTCTCCTTTTTCTTCTTTTTTCCTGTTTATTCTTCTCTTTTCCCCTTCTTTCTTTTATCTTTTTTTTCCTTTTCTTTATTTTTTCTTTCTCCTTTTTTCTTTTTCATCTTTTTACCTTTTTCTTCTTCTTTTTCCTTTTTTATGTCTTTCTTTTTTTCTTTCTTTTTTCTTCTTTTTTCTTTCTTTTTCCTTCTTCACTAAAAAGTCTTCATTTATTTTCACTTTTCTTCTTCTTTTTCCTTCCTTTTTATTTTCTTTTTTCTTTCCATTATTTTGTTTGTTATCCTTTTTCTTTTTTTTCTCCTTGTCTCTAAGAAGACGGAAACACCTTACAAAAAATCTTTTTCTCCCCTTATTTTTTCTCTTTCTTTTTTCTTTTTTCCTTCTTTTAAAAATTTGTTTTCAATTTTTTTTGGTCTTTTATTCCCTTTCTTTTTTTCTTTTCTTTCCTTCTTTAATTTTTATTATTTTTTTCCTTTTTTGGTCTTCTTTCTTTTATCCTTCTGGGGTTTTTTTCTTTTCTTCCTTTTTTCCCCACTTTTTTTTTGTTATTAGTATTTTACCATTAGTGCTCAATCCTTTAGCCTGACAGATATTTTCAGAATTAATTAATTATTATCTCAGGAGACAGATTGTTCCTTATAATTTTTTCTTCTTTTGCTTAATTTTATTTTTCTTATTTTTCTTATTTTAAAAATTATTTTCCTCTTTTTCTTTTTATCTCCTTTTTACCTTTTTTTAACTTTGTTGTTCTTTTTCTTATCTTCTTTTAAGATGTTTTCTTCTTTTAATCCGTTTTTAATTCCTTTCTTTTTCCCTTCCATTTTTTCTTTTTTCTTTAATTTTTTCTTCATTTTTTTCTTCCCCCTCTTTTTTTTCTTCTTTCCCCTGCCCCTTTTTTATTTATTTGATTATTAATATTTTCCTAATTTTGTTCAGCAGCACAGCTTCCTCCTTCCCTCCATTATCCTGACAGATACTTTTAGAATTAATTAACTGCTAGCTCAGAGGAGAAATTGTTCATTACCAATTTCCCTTCACCTTTTCCTTCTTTCTTTCCTTTTATATATTTATATATATACAATATTTTTCCCCCCTCTCTCTTTCAGGCCAGCAATTACACTCTCCTCCTTTCACTGGCAGGTCCTGTTCTGTAGGAGGTAATCCAGACGGGGAAAGTGCTTTTTCTTTCAGCCCTATTCACTTCTCCTCTCCTGCCTTTTGTGAGTTTTAATGACTGGGGCTGATAGGCGGCTGCGGACAGAGAGGTTAACTTTGTTGTCTCAGCACTTTGCCGAGGGAGGACGGCTCAGGCATCCTCAGCCCTCCTTGGCCAGCCCTCCTCCCTGCTCCTCACGCCCCGCCAATGTTCAATTGAAATTCCTTTAATTGTGGTTTGAGCTCCAAACATCCTGGCCTGAGGCTCCTGGTGTGCACAGCAGCTGATTTTGGCTGCCTGAGGAAAGGGGTCCAGACTGTCTCCAGTGGGGAGAAGCATAGAATGGTAGGGCTTGGACCTCCAGAGATCACCAAGTTCAAGCCCTGCAAAAAGCAGTTTGTATTTCATGGAATCACAGCATGGCAGGGGTTGGAAGGGATCTCCGGAGATCATCGAGTCCAACCCCGCCTGCCAGAGCAGGATCACCTAGGGCAGGTCACACAGGAATGCATCCAGATGGGTCTTGAAAGTCTCCAGAGAAGGAGACTCCACAACCTCTCTGGGCAGCCTGTTCCAGGGCTTCAGCACCCTCACAGTGAAAAAATTTCTCCTCATGCTGAGGTAGAACTTCCTGTGTTCCAGTTTGTGTCCATTGCCTCTTGTCCTATCACAGGGCACAACTATCTTTTTGACACTCACCTTTTAGATATTTATAAACATTTATAAGACCTCATCTCAGTCTTCTCCTTTCCAGATTTAACAGCTCCAAAAACCCAGTCTGCATGGAGCAGCACCTCATGACATGAGCAGACTTGGTAGAGTTAGAGAATGCTTGGACTCAGGGATCTTAAAGGTCTTTTCCAACCAAAACAATTCCATGATTCTATGATTTGATGATTTTCTGGTTCTATGATCTCATGATTTTATGATTCTCAGGTTCTTTGGTTCTATGGTTGTGTGGTTCTGTAATTCTACGAAAGGGAAAGCTCAGGCTGGGAGAATCACAGAACATTAGAGGTTGGAAAGGAACTGCAGAGATCATCAGGTCCAACCCCCTGCTGCCAGAGCAGCATCACCCAGGGTAGTCTGCACAGGAATGCATCCAGATGGGTCTTGAAAGTCTCCAGTGAAGGAGACTCCAAAAGCCCTCTGGGGAGACTGTTCCAGTGCTCTGGGACCCTCACAGGGAAGAAATTCCTCCTCCTATTGAGGTGGAACCTCCTGTGCTGGAGCTTCTATCCATTGCCCCTTGTCCTATCCCAGGGTGCAAGTGAGCAGAGCCTGTCCCCTCCTTCTTGACCCCCAGCCCTCAGATATTTATAAACATTGATTAAATCCCCTCTCAGTCTTCTGTTCTCCAGTCTAAACATTCCCAGGGCTCTCAGCCTCTCCTCACAGGGCACATATTTTGTACATATTCATTGCATTTCATATTTCTAGATTTTTAGTTTGCTTGTAAATAGAAGTTCATTTGCTTCCATCCCAATCTCAGCTGGTCTGGCAATTTTATTCTGGGGGTTGGGTGGGTAGTTCTCCAAATTAGCTTGGGGGTAATTTCAACCCACCACACAGAGACAGATCTGGCCAAAGACTCCAATTAATCATTTAGAATAATGGTGGCATATTAAGCATGAGAGATTGCCACTTAAAGGAGGATCTATCAGCAGCAGCCATCGAGAATGAGGACTCCACCAAGCACAGCAATGAGTTGGGTTCCAAAGAGGATTCATAAAATCACCTCCAGTTCACCTAGATCAATGGGCAGAGGAAGGCAGCATTTGGGATCTCTCTTCTCTGGCAACGATCCCTTTTGTGACAGGATCAACAAACCCAGCCCCACCAGGAGGGGATGGTTTGGACCTATTTGACAGCATCAGGAATTTGTTGTTTCCAAAGTGACTTTCGCTGTATGATGAATAAGGGCAGAGGGGAAAACTCTCTTGTGCCGCACACTTGAGCAATGGAGAGTCAACAGTCAGCCAGTCACCCACTGGCTCAGCTGCTAGCTGGGGGTGTGCTAGGGGCCATCCTAGCTGTTCAACCATCCCATCAGGCTGCATATTACGGAGAGGACTTTTCTCCATGTCTGGCTCTCACTGAAGGGTTCATCCAAACTCTGACACTCCTCCAGGTCCTGAATCCACAGGTGAGCTTGCCTCAAAGTTGACAAAGCTGCTGGGGTGAACACCTTTGTGCACTCTGTGTGGTTATTGAGCACAGCTCCCATCAGGGAGGTGGAGGTTCATACCTCATGTTCATACCTAGGGGAATCCTATCATGGTTGCATCCTTTGCTGGTAGAAGTTATTGTCTATGGTCCATGTAATGAGATGGGCACCTCCCATCTGTCTAAGCAGCGCAGCAGAAGCAGCTTGCCTTGGCAGGTTTCTGCCACAATGGCCTTTGGCTTGAAGACCTCAGTGCAAGGAGGTGGAGAGCGCAAAGGGCAGGGCTGACCAAGCCTGAGTGGTGTCTAATACTTGTCAATACTTCAAGGGTGAGTGTCAAGAGGATGGGACCAGGCTTTTTTCAGTGGTTCCCAGGAACAGAACAAGTAGTAACAGGCACAAACTTGAACACAGGAAGTTCCATCTAAACATGAGGAGGAACTTCTGGTCAGGCATTGGAACAGGCTGCCCAGGTGGAGTCACTGTCCCTGGAGGTGTTCAAGAAATGTGTGGACAGGGCACTTTGGGACATGGTTTAATGTCCATGGCAGTCTTAGGTTGAGGGCTGGACTTCATGACCTTAGAGGTCTCTTCCAACTGAAACAATGTTGACATTCTATGATTTTGAGGGTGGTAGAGCACTGGAGCAGGCTGCCCAGAGAGGCAGTAGAGTCTCCATCTCTGGAGTCATTCAAAACCTGCCTGGACATATTCCTGCACAACCTGCCCTAGGTGAACCTACCTTGGAAGGGGGGTTGGACTGGATGGTCTTCAGGGGTCCCTTCCAACCCCCATCATCCTGTGTGTCTGTGATCAGCTGGCAGTGCCTTCCCAGCCTCCCACTCTGTGCCTTGTTCTCCTGTGTGAGCATCATGTGGCAGGGTGTGTTCATGTAAGTGCAGGAGAGAGAGAAGATTAAAATGTGTCCTCCCAATTAAGACATGATTTCCACCTCATTTAGAATTTCCTGTTCCTTAATGCACTTTATCCTTTCACTTCATTTTCTCCAAGTGTTTTAAAAGCCTCCCCTCTTCTATTTCCCCCTGGTGAGGATGATTAAGATAGAACAGAAACGATCTGAGCGTTTCCAAACTTTGCTGCCTGTCTGGAATTAAATCACAGCTGCAATGAGGAAAGGAAAGAGAGGAGCAGGGAGCTTTGTGCTCACAGCCAGAGAGCTCAGGTACCCAAACAATCTCTTCCAACAGCCCACTTTTGGCCTTCAGTAGGTGACCAATGTCCAAACTACCCAGGAGTGGGGGTTGGCAGACTGTGTTGTGTCCTCTCTTTTAATGTTGTGTGCTCCTCATTCTAGCTCTGCTGGGCTATAGGCACTGATAGAAGGCCAGATTCAAGGTTGTGCACTTGGATCAGGACAATCCTTGATGTCAATGCAGGCTGGGGAATGATGAGATTGACAGCAGCCCTGCAGAGAAGGACTTTGGGGGTGCTGGTGGGGGAGAAGCTGGACAGGAGCCAGCAATGGGCACTGGCAGCTCAGAAGGCCGTTGGCAGCCTGGGCTGCATCCAAAGCAGCATGGCCAGAGATGGAGAGAGGGGATCCTGCCCCTCTGCTCTGCTGAGACCTCACCTGAAGTAGTGTCCAGCTCTAGGACCCCCAACACAAGAAGAACCTGGACCTGTTGGAGCAGGTTCAGATGGAGATGATCAGAGCCTGAAGCATCTCTCCTACAAAGGCAGGCTGAGAGAGTTGGGGTATTCAACCTGGAGAAGAGAAGGCTCCAGAACACCTTAGAGCAACCTTCCAGTACCTGAAGGGGACCTCCAGGAAGGCTGGGGAGGGACTGTTTAGAAGGGCCTGTGGTGATAGCAGAAGGAGCAATGGTTTGAAACCGGATCACGGGAGATTTAGGTTGGACATCAGGAGGAAGTTTGGCACAATGAGGGTGGTAAAACCCTGGAGCAGGCTGCCCAGGGATGTCGTTGAGGCTCCAAGCCTGGAGTAATTCAAGGTCAAACTGGATGGGGCCCTGAGCAACCTGACCTAGTTGGGGATGTCCCTGCTGACTGCAGGGGGTAGAACAAGATGACCTCTAGGGGTCCCTTCCATCCCAACACATTCTGTGATTCTTTGTGGAGCGGGTAAGTTTCTCCAAACATGAGGATGGCTTCTGAGGAGAGATGTGATTCAGGCTGAGATGTAAAAAGAGGAGAGGTCATTCAGTGTCAGCCACTCTACCAGCTCTGAGAATGACATCCAAGAAGCAAGGACCTGCACTCAGAAGTGGACAACTGTTGAATGACAGCTCTCAGCCTGGATTTACACCAGCCACACAGAGATGATTATTACTTTAGCTTAAAACCAGTACCCCATCCACCACTTTTGAGCAGAGACTTCACAAAGCATTACAGCATGAGGGCTGAAGCCTCTCTGCAATGGAGACAGACTGAGAGAGTTGGGGTTGTGCAGTCTGGAGAAGAGAAAGCTCCCAGGAGACCTTCTTGTGGCCTTGCAGGATCTGAAGGGGCCTACAGGAAAGCTGAGGAGGGACTTTTTAGGGTGTCAGGGAGTGATAGGAGAAAACTAGAAATGGGGAGATTCAGATTGGATGTTAGGAAGAAATTCTTGCACATGAGGGTGGTGAGACACTGGAACAGGTTGCTCAGGGAGGTGGTGGAAGCCTCATGCCTGGAGGCTTTTCAGGCCAGGCTGGATGTGGCTGTGAGCAACCTGCTGTAATGTGAGGTGTCCCTGCCCATGGCAGGGGGGTTGGAACTGGATGCTTCTTGAAGTCCCTTCCAACCCTGAGAATACTATGATTCTGTGATCAAGCAGAGCTCCTGGCTGGCTGCTAAAATTACTTTGGCTTTTCATGCAGCATTTCTACTTGAAAATGCAAAGCCACAGGGGCTGCATTTCCTTGCTGGCTTAAATAATGCTGTTGGGATTGGGCAAGTGCAGGTTGCAGCAGTGTGGAGTTTGATGTTGCTCAACACTGTGATGGTCAAAACTATCCAGTTTTCCTATTGGACAGCACATTCTACTCAGGTGGATCTAAAAGATGACTTCTTGCTCCTCAGCACCTCCTGTGATGTGGATGTGTTAGAACCACAGAATGGTTTGGGTTGGAAGGGGCCTTAAAATCATCCAGTTCCAACCTCCTGCTGTGGGCAGGGACACCTCCCACCAGCCCAGGCTGTTCAAAGCCTCATCCAACCTGGCCTTGAACACCTCCAGGAAGGAGGCATCCACAACTTCCCTGGGTAACCTGTTCCAGAGTCTCTCCACCCTCACTGTGAAGATTTTCTTCCTCATCTCCAGTCTCAATCTGCCCTCTTCTAGCTCAAAGCCATTCCCCTCATCCTGTCACTGCCAGCCCTTGTCAAGATCCCCTCCCCAGGTTTCTTGCAGGCCCCCTTCAGGTACTGGAGCAAAGGTTAGCAAAGCCTATTGCAGCTAAATTACTGGTTTCACGCCACTGACTGGTATTTATTTACTTCCTGGAGCATGTCTGAGGCTGCAATGAAAAATGACCCAACCTCAGCACAGAGGCTGCCCTGCAATTAAGATGAAGTCCCATGTAAGTGGCCCTAATAAAGGGAATTTATCAGGAGAACACGGAGCAGAAGGAATCTTCATTCATGGGGCGAACGGCACTGAGGGGGCTTGTGGCCACAGCTTCTCAGTTTGGGAAATTATCATTCATTCTCCAAATTACTGACTGCACACACACACACACACACACACACACACACAAATGACTAAATGCTGCCTTATCACTGCCTCTCAGCACGAGAATGGCTTTGTTGCAGGCTGGGTTACAAATGGCTGGCCCCGTGATTATCGCCAATAAATCACAGGTAAGCAGGGCCCAGCACCGCGGAGCAGGCTCGCCGGAGAGGCTCCTGGAGCTGCCTTGGAAGAGGAAAGACAAAAGCAGCCTGAGGCGTGGAGCTCTGCTCTTTCAGGTGGGCAATAACTCAACTTCAGGGAGCTGTTTATGCACAAGGACAGTCCTGGCCTCGCGTGGTCACGGCAGGAATATGCAGGCACCGGAAATGCATTTCCTTACCTCGTCATAAATCCCTGCAAGGCAGAGACACCTGCGGGGTTTTTTCTTTTCTTTCTTCTTTTCTTCTTCTTTTTCTTCTTTTCTTCTTCTTTTTCTTCTTCTTTTTCTTTTTCTTCTTATTTTTTCTTTTTCTTCTATTTCTTCTTTTTCTTCTTTTGTCTTCTTTTTTCTTTCCCCCTTCTTTTCTTCTTTTTCTTCTTCTTTTTCTTCTTTCCATTCTTTTTCTTCTTTCCCTTCTTTTTCTTCTTCTTTTTCTTCTTCTTTTCTTCTTTTTTCTTTTCCCCTTCTTTTTCTTCTTCTTTTTCTTCTTTCCCTTCTTCCTTTTCTCTTTTTTCTTCTCCTTTTTTCTTCATTTCTTCTTTTCTTTTTCTTCTTTTTCATATTTTTCTTTTTCTTATTTTTTCTTTTTCTTATTTTTTCTTTTTCTTCTTCTTTTTCTTCTTTCTTCTTTTTCTTCTTTCTTCTTTTTCTTCTTTCTTCTTTTTCTTCTTTCTTCTTTTTCTTCTTTCTTCTTTTTCTTCTTTCTTCTTTTTCTTCTTTTTTGTCTTCTTTTCTTCTTCTTCTTTTTCTTCATCTTCTTTTCTTTTCTCTTCTTTTTCTTCCTTTTCTTTTTTCTTCCTTTCCTTTCTTCTTTTTCTTGTTTCTTCTTTTCCTTCTTTTCATCTTTTCTTTTTTTCTTGTTTTTCTTCCTTTTTTTAACTCTTTTATTTTTCTTCTTCTTTTTCTTTTCTCTTTTCTTCTTTTTTTCTTCTTTTCTTCTTCCTCTTCTTCTTTTATTCTTCCTCTTCTTTTCTTTTTCTTCTTTTTCTGTTTGTTTTTTTTCCAGTTTTTTGGTTGGTTGGTTGGTTGTTTTTTTTTTTCCTTCTGTACCCACCAGGAGGAATGTGGACACAGTTCCAAATCATAAAATGACAGAATGATAAAATGATAGAATGGTTTGGGTTGGAAGGGACCTTAAAGATCATCTAGTTCCAGTCCTTCTCCCATGGGCAGGGACACTTCCTACAAGACCAGGTTGCTCAAGGCCCCATCCAATCTGGCTTTGAACACCTCCAGGGAGGGAACACCCACAACAAACTGTTGGACAAGCTGTTCCAGTGTCTCATCACCCTCACTGTGGCAGCCCAGGATGACGAGGAGAGGAGAATATAAGTGATCCTTCTGCAGCAAGTTTGCTGAACATGATGTCCGTATAGCTCAAAGGTATGAAACAAGTTATAGAATCATGGAACTGTTGAGGCTGGAAGAGAACATGTCTAGGTGGGTTTGGAATGTCTATATCCACGCTCATCCATGCTTCACACTTGAGTTCCTCCTCTATGCTGTTGTCTCCAACAGCTTTTTTTTTGAGGAGAAAACTGCAGAAAGGTGGACAGAATCTTTTCCAGGAAAGAAGGAGAGCAGGCCAGACAGTAAGCAAGAGTATGCAAGGAGCCAAGGTGACCCCCAAACAGCTGGTGATGTGTTGTGCAGCTGTTTTTGGAGGCAAATGTTCAGCTTGCTGAGCAGACAATGTTTGCTGGCCAATGAAGCAAAACCTGTTTCAGCTGTGAAAGCTCTGAAAGGTTCCCCCAGCAGCACCCTGCTGCTTCCCCCCGCCCCCAATCCCCTCATCAGCTACCTCTTCCTTCTTTTCCTTTCTTTGGTTCCTAAGAAAAAGAAGGGACTATTTTACAAACCTCTGGGAGTGTGGAGCAGGTGCGTGAAGACCAGGGGATGGAGCAGCCCTGGTGTGAAAGGGACAGAGAGCAGAGATGAAGATCCCTGTCAGAGCTTGTGGCTCCAGTGATTACAGCACATCAAGGCTCTGCCAGTGTTGACAAACTCTGCCCCAGCTAGGAATGAGCTGGGCAAGGCATCTGGTAGTGCTGCTTGCTGCTGACCTGATAAATGGGCTGCCTCCCCTCCACATTTCATGGGGCAGCAAGCCAGAATTCACTCACCAGTGCCCAGTCCAGGGGGTCAATCCCTTCCCTGGCCCTGCTGGCCACACCATCACTGATGCAGGCCAGGATGCTGGTGGCCTTCTTGGCCACCTGGGCACACTGCTGGCTCATCTTCATCTGGCTGTCAACCAACACCCTCAGGTCTTTCTCTGCTGGACAACTTTTCAGCCACTCAGCCCCAAGCCTGCAGCATTTAGGGGGTTGTTGTGATCTAAGTGCAGGACCCAGCACTTGGCCTTGTTAAACCTCAACCCATTGATCCAGCCTGGCCAGATCCTTGCTTTAATTTGGCTTAGTTGTTTTTTGGAGTTAAGCCTTGCTTAAAGATGGACTGTTGTGTAAATCTGGCTCTGTCCTACCATCTCTGGCTGCTCTAACACTGGCACTGCGCTGCTGCTGGTGCCCTTGCTGGCAGGCAACAAGCACAACCCCACACTCCCCCATCTGTGGCTTCAGGGAGCAGGAGGGCTTTTACACACACTGATTGCTGCAGCTCCTGGGTTGCCATCAGAGTGAGGAGGACTGGGGGTGGGGGGGAGGGCAGGCTGTTTGGGTTCACCTTTCTGCAGCAGTGGAAATTGATAAGGTTCATATGCATACAAAAGGCTGAATGGAGAGGCAGGAGGGTGACTGGGGGTCGTACTACCCAGATGGATTTTTTTTTTTTAATTCCAGGGGAAAAATAACACCACGCTCTCAAGTGATAACTGAGCCTTTCTTCCCAACTTGGACCCAAATATCATACATATATATATATATATTATTTTTTCTTTTTAATTTTTTTTTTCATCTGCACGTTGGAGGAGAGGGAAATTATACAGAATTTCATTCTGCAGCATAATAAAAGCCTGACGCTGAATAAAGCTCCCCATAAGGCAGTGTAATTACTGAAGGGCAGGAAATACACTTTCAGTGTATATCTAATCACAATGCCACATTGTGTGCTGGTGAAAAGGGCTTCTGCAGGCCCAGAGTGTTGCTGGAATGTGAGCAGGCCCTGAAGACTTTCTCCTTGGCAAGACTTTATTTCGGCTCTGCAAGGAAAACAAAAAAGAGAGAAGACTGCCTGGAGGCTCTTGAAGAGGCACAAAAACCACTGTTTGAGAAAGAGTCTAGAAGGGCTTTGTTTTGGCCTTCAGACCCAAGCTTGGTAGCTCTCTTTGACCTCAATTTGGGACCTTGATGCTGGGGTCTGGTGAAGTCCTCCCCCTCTCCCCCAAGCAGGTCTGTAGAGGCAAGTGGATGATTTGGGGGTTGGATGCTGCTTCTCCATCCCAGCTGAACACAAGCCATGAACCATGGCTTGTCCATGTGACTGATGTCATCCTGCTAAGCAAAGAGGGACATCTGTCTGGTGAGGGAAGGCTGAGACACCTGGGGCTCTTCAGTCTGGAGAAGAGAAGGCTGAGATGACATCTTACTCATGTCTATAAACAGCTGGAGGGTGGATGTCATGAAGAAGGGGCCAGGCTCTTTTCAGTGGTGTCCTGTGGTAGGACCAGGAGCTATGGATACAAACTAGAACCTAGTTTGTAGGTCATGAGGAGAAACTTCTTTACTGTGAGGGTGATGGAGCACTGCCAGAGAGCTTGTGGAGTCTCCTTCTCTGGACACTTTCAGGATCCATTTGGTTGTGTTCCTGTGTGACCTGCCCTGGGTGATCCTGCTCTGGCAGCAGGTTTGGACTTGATGATCTCTGGAGGTCCATTCCAACCCCTAACATCCTGTGATTCTGTGAAAAGAAAATGTGATGCTGTGGTCTTCTGGCATTTCTCCCTTCCCCTTGTATCCTCAAGGATGACTGCAGGCACAAAATCCTCTGTGTAGACCACCCAGAACCTGCAATACCCTCAGAGTGGCAGAGGCTGAGGTAGGGCTGCTCAGAGGCAAGTGTGAGAAACTGATTAAAACAAGGGATTTGTTAATGTAGGGTAGGAAAGGCCTAGTAAGGGTTTGAACAGGCTTGGGAGATCATAGAATCATAAAATCATAGAATTGTTAGGGTTGGAAGGGACCTTAAGGATCATTTAGTCCCAACACCCCTGCCATGGGCAGGGATACCTTATACTACATCAGGTTGCTCACAGCCACATCCAGCCTGACCTCCAGGGATGAGGCTTCCAACACCTCCCTGGGCAACCTGTTCCAGTGTCTCACCACCCTCATGGTGAAAAACTTCTTCCTAACATCCAATCTGAATACCAAAGAGGATATGCTCATTGAGGGAAAAAGCAATGCAGAAGGGCAGGAAGAGGGAAAAAGCAATGCAGAAGGGTAGGGAGAGGGAAAACCAATGCAGAAGGGCAGGGAGAGGGAAAAAGCAATGCAGAAGGGCAGGGAGAGGGAAAAAGCAATGCAGAAGGGCAGGGAGAGGGAAAACCAATGCAGAAGGGAAGGGAGAGGGAAAAAGCAATGCAGAAGGGCAGGGAGAGGGAAAAAGCAATGCAGAAGGGCAGGGAGAGGGAAAACCAATGCAGAAGGGAAG
The DNA here is from genome assembly GCF_027791375.1 of Indicator indicator. NCBI lineage: Eukaryota > Metazoa > Chordata > Aves > Piciformes > Indicatoridae > Indicator > Indicator indicator. Next base: position 9,149,925 of record NC_072022.1, on the reverse strand, counting down.
GGAGAGGGAAAAAGCAATGCAGAAGGGCAGGGAGAGGGAAAAAGCAATGCAGAAGGGCAGGGAGAGGGAAAACCAATGCAGAAGGGAAGGGAGAGGGAAAAAGCAATGCAGAAGGGCAGGGAGAGGGAAAAGGCAATGCAGAAGGGCAGGGAGAAGGAAAACCAATGCAGAAGGGAGGGAGTGGGAAGAGCAATGCAAAAGGGCAGGGAGAGGGAAAAAGCAACGCAGAAGGGTAGGGAGAGGGAAAAAGCAATGCAGAAGGGCAGGGAGAAGGAAAAGCAATGCTTTATGTGGTGAGAACTGCTAGAGAGGATGACAAAACCCCTTGAGCACAGCTTGAAACATTGCCTCTGTGATAGTAAATACAGAGTATAAACCTGTTCTGGTGTGCATTTTATTCCAAGGCCCTTACACTAAATCCCTTGTGGCACCCTGTGAAAGGAGGCTGCAGAGTGTGGGAGGTGCTCTAGGATGGGAGGTCCTCAAAGAGTGGGACACTCATCTGAGCTAAGGGGAGGATGACAGCCCATGACAGAGATATGTGCACACAGGTGCACAAAAAAAAGATTTGGGGGTACTGATGGAAGAGAAGCTGGCCAGGAGCAGGCAGTGTGAGCTTGCAGCACAGAAGGGCAATGGCAGCCTGGGCTGCATCAAAAGATGCGTTGCCAGCAGAGCCAGAGAGGGGATTCTAACACTTTGCTCTGCTGAGACCTCACCTGCAGTGCTGTGTCCAGGTCTGGAGCCCTCAAAAGAGGAAGGACATGGAGCTGATGGAGCAGGTCCGGAGGAGGGCCATGAAAATGCTCAGGGGGTTGGAGCAGCTCTGCTCTGAGGCCAGGCTGAGGGAGCTGGGGGAGCCTGGAGAAGGCTCCAGGGAGACCTAATAGCAGCCTGCCAGGACCTGAAGGGGGCTACAGGAAGGCTGGAGAGAGACTGTTTGCAAAGGCCTGCAGGGGCAGGACCAGGGACAATGGCTTCAGACTAGAGCAGAGCAGATTGAGATTGGGTGTGAGGAACAAGTTCTGCACCATGAGGCTGGTGGAACACTGGAAAGGGTTGCCCAGGGAGGTGTTTTGGCCCAATCAAAGAAGATATTCAAGGTGAGGCTTGCCAGAGCTCTGGGCAGCTTGATCTAGTTGAGAATGTTCCTGCTGACTGCTGTAGAGGTTGTTGCTGATTCCAGCCCATCTCTACAAGACTCCCCCTTTATTCTGCTCTCCTGAGACCCCACCTTGAGCACTGCATCCAGTTCTGGTGTCCCCAGCAGAAGAAGAACATCAAACGGCTGGGGCAGGTCCAGAGGAGCCATGGGAGGATCAGAGGGCTGGAGAACCTCCCCTATGAAGACAAGCTGCCAGAGCTGGAGCTCTTAAGCCTGGAGAAGGGAAAGCTCTGGGAAGACATCAGAGCAGCCTTCCAGTACCTGAAGGGGGCTACAGGAGAGCTGGGGAGGGACTTTTGCCAAGGGTTGGGAGTGACAGGCTGAGGGACAATGGCTTTGAGTTGGAAGAGGGCAGTTTGAGACTGGAGATGAGATAGAAACAGGAACAGGCTGCCCAGGGAAGTTGTGGATGCCCCCTCCCTGGAGGTGTTCAAGGCCAGGTTGGATGAAGCCTTGAACAACCTGGTCTGGTGGGAAGTGTCCTTGCCCATGGCAGGGGAGTTGGAAGTGGATGATCTTCAAGACTCTTCCCTTCACACCACCTCTATGCTCCCCTACTCATTACCTATCTTCTTCCCTGTGGGCTGGACAATCCATGCCATGCAGAGAACTCCCCAGGTGAAATCTTGCCCATGACATATAGGGCAGCACTGCATTGCCTCTGGTTTGTACTGGGAATACTTCACCCAGGAGCAGCTAAGGCCCCTTGGTTTTTCCTGGTATGACTCACTGGTGCCTCATAGACATCCTCTGGTTAACTAATACACTCACATCTCTCTGCTCCTCTCTCGTTTCCAACTGATGAGCTCCCAGTTTAGAGCAGAATTTCTTGTTAATCCCCAAGTGCATGACCTTGCATTTAGTAGTCTTAAATTTCATCCCATTTCCTTTACTCTCGTCTCCAAGATTATGCAGCTCTCCATGTATGGTATTGTGATCCTCCTTTACTTTGCTGACAGCTCCTAAATTTATGAGGACTAGAAAAAAATTGACAGGAAACTTCAGGCCAAGCCTGGCTGCAGTTCACCCTGCCTAGGAAGGGTGGCTGGGGGTGAAATCCCCTAGCCACACAGAGGGGATGGTGGTAAAGCTAGGTGCAGAGTACTGCAAGCAAAAAGCAAGCCACTACCTGAGCCTGCAATTGTGCACTTCCTAATAGACCCAGCACAGGATCTACCAGCATGAAAAAATTCTTCTCTGATCAGTCAGACCCATTTCTCTCCTCAGCCAGGAGATGGTTGAGTGGGTCCATTTGGTGGGGAAACACCAGTGGGCTGTTAATGTGCATGGGAGATCACAGGCTCACAGGATGTTAGGGGTTGGAAGGGACCTCCAGAGATCTTCAAGTCCACCCCCCTGCCAGAGCAGGACCAGAGAATCCAGCACAGGTCACACAGGAACACATCCAGATGGGGCTTGAAAGCCTCCAGAGAAGGAGACTCCACAACAGAATCACAGAATCACAGAATAAGTAAGGTTGGAAAAGACCTCAAGGATCATCAAAGTCCAACCTGTCACCCAAGACCTCATGACTTCTAAACCATGTCACCAAGTGCCACATCCAATCCCTTCTTGAACCTCTCTGGGCAGCCTGTGCCGGTGCTCTGGGACCCTCCCACTGAAGAAGTTCCTCCTCATGCTGAGGTGGAACCTCCTGTGCTGCAGTTTCCATCCATTGCCCCTTGTCCTATCCCAGGGTGCAACTGAGCAGAGCCTGTCCCTGTCCCCTCCCTCTTGACCTCCACCCCTCAGCTATTGATAGACATTGATCAGATCCCCTCTCAGACTTCTCTTCTCAAGATTAAACAGCCTCAGGGCTCTCAGCCTCTCCTCCCCAGGCAGTGCTGCAGTCCCTTCAGCATCTTTACAGCCCTCCCTTGGTCTCTCTCCAGCAGATCCCTGTCCCTCTTGAGCTGGGGGGCCCAGAACTGGATGCAATATTCCAGGGGAGGTCTCACCAGTAGAGGGAGATGAGAACCTTCCTCGATCTGCTGGACACGCTCCTCTGAATGCACCCCAGAAGCTGAGATGGGAGAGTGGCAAACTGCTGAGATGGCTGAGACTCTGCTGGTGCATCCAGAGCAGGGCATGCTCACAGTCACTTCCTCCCAATGGCTGCCCAGTGCAAAGCAGCACCCCTCTGCCAGAATGGTGAATCCTCTGCCTGGGAGGTGCCTGCATCACATCTGCTGCTAATGAGCAGTGGCTCTGTGGTGATGTCAGGTTTCCCATGCTGCGTGTCCCCTGGGCTACCACAGTGTCGTTTGATCTTTTAATGTGCTGATTGGCAAAGGCACCCAAACCCTTTTGGATATCTTAATTCCCATCCAAAGTCAAAAGAAGAGAGTCAGGGTTAGAGTCTGGGAAGATGTCAGAAGTGCTGGTAGGAGTGCCAGCTGTAGAGACCGTGTCTGTCTCTACCCCACCTTCTACCTGCTTGGTTGTTTAAACCTGGAGTTTATTTTCTTCTCTGTGTTTTCTCAAAAGACTTGCCCACCACCACATCTGAAACAAAGGCCACTGATCAGAGAGAGGTATCCTCAGCTTCACAGGCACAGACATGCCACTGTCTGCAGCTGTTGGAAAGGAGGTTGGAGACAGGTGGGGCTTGGTCTCTTCTCCCTAGAAACGAGAGATAGGACGAGAGGAAATGGCCTCAAGTTGCACCAGGGGAGGTTTAGGTTGGACATTCCAAGGAACTCCTTCATTTAAAGGGCTCTTCAAGACTGGCACAGGATGCCCAGGGAGGTGGTCGAATTCCAATCCCTTGAAGTGTTCCAAAGAGGCACATATGTGGTGCTGAGGGCCATGGGTTAGCCCCAGCCTTGGCAGAGTTACAGAGTGGTTGGGGTGGATGAGCTCAAAGGGCTCTTCCAAGCAAAACACTCCTGTGATCCTAGGAGCCTGTGATGTTGGCTGGCTAAATGAGAACTGCATGAGACATTTCTCTCCAAACTCCTCACTGCCAGGAGACCTCCTTCCTAGTCCAAAGCCTCAAGTGGCTTGCATCCCCCTCAGAGACCCCCATTTGCCTCTGCAAAATCCTCTGTCTGCAGGGAGTTAGCCTCTCACCTCTCCCCGTTTCAGATGGGAGGGCGACTGTTCGGCGCTAAGCAGTTCGCCAAGGGGATTCAGCCCTCCCAATCAGCACCACTAAAGCATGAAATGAGGACACAGGAACGCTGGAGCCAGCAGGGAGGGGGTCGTGTGCTGCTTCTCCTGCATCACCAAAAGAGAGATGTATTTAAAAAAAAAAATAAATAAATGTTTGAAAAAAAAAAAAAAGGAAGAAAGTAGAGCTTTTGCATTATGATCTCTCCTGGCTGGGCCTCAAAATGCTCTATTTTTACACACCTCCCCAGCCCTGTCCCCTCCTCCTCCTCTTCTTGCACAGGCAAAGTTCTTGAATCAGCAGATTCTGAGCTGGGGAGCGGTAAAGAGCTATTGAGGGACAGACTCTGATAGCATTACAACCATCCATGGAGCCATTTTCTGTGGCGAATCGCTGAGTTCTACCTGGTTATCTCCTGCCTTGCACATCACTTCCCAATGACATGCTCTCAGTCTGGGGAAAAAAAAAAAAAAAAACCAAAATGAGAGGGGTTTTTTTATTATTTTTTTTTTAAGAGCTGGGATTTCAATAACATGTGACGAAAGGATGAGATTAGTTTGGGAGGTGGGAGCAGGCAAGAGAAGGAGGGGAGGGGGGAGTGAGGGAGAGGGAGATGAAGAGCATGTTCTTGGTCCTGTATGGAGTTTCTTAGGCTTCTTTCGTGGTGGCAAAGGCAGCTCCAGTTGCCTTTGTTTGGAAGGCTTCCCACCCTTTTCCTCTGCTGAAGGGGGGATGGGAAAATCCTAGAATGGCTCAGGTTGGAGTGGACCTCAGAGACTATCTACTCCAACCTCCCCACCATAGGCAGGGGCACCTCTCAACTAGGCTCTGCTGCTTAAGGTTTCATCCAACCTGGCCTTGAGCACTCCCAAGGAGGAGGCATCCACAGCCTCTCTGGTAAACTTATTCACTCCCAAGGAGGAGGCATCCACAACCTCTCTGGGAAACTTATTCCCTCCCAAGGAGGAGGCATCCACAACCACTCTGGGAAACTTATTCCAGAGTCTCACCATCCTCATTGCTCTACAAGTGAGTCCTTCTCATGGCCACTCTGGCTAGCTCAACTAGTGGGAGCTACCTGACTTAAACCCCAGCAACTTCCACCTCCTGTGCACCATCAAGGAGAAGAAATAGGTCATTCTTCTATGCAGTCATCCCTGTCAAAGATGACCTTGCTCATGGTGGCGTTGCTAGGATGAATTGCTCTGGTGGTTGGTTTCACATCTTGCACCACCTTTGCAGTGGCTGGGAGCAGTAGCCAGTGTGAGATGTCCACAAGCTGAGATGTGGCCATGTAATTCATTACTCTAGTGAAGCGATTGCCTGGCTGTGAAAGGCACTGGAGCTGCAGGAGCAGCTCTTTTAGAGATGGCCGAGCCGCAGCTGCAGTTTCAGATCTGTGTTTCAGCTTGAAGAAGTCACACATGTCTGAGGATCACCTGGTGGCTTTATTTCCAAGTGCCCAAATTAGCCAAAGGTCAGTTGGAGATGGAATGGGAGAGAGGAGAGTGAACATCAGTGAGAGGCAGTCAGAGAGCATGGAGTCTGTGTGTGCTGGTGGTGGAGCCAAGGCTGCAGCAAGCAGATACTTTTATGGTGCCAGCTATTCCCCTGTTCAGTGGAGATGGACTCATTCTGGAGGCATAATCCCTTTTCTGCCTTTACATAGTCCCTGTGCCTGTATTCTCTAGCCCAGGTGCTTATCTGCTTCCCTTCCCATCACTGCTGCATGCATCTTTGTGTACATCTCTCCAGCATCCCTCTGAGACAAGCAGTGCTGTCATCCCCCACGTCCTGCAGAGAACCCAAGAGGGACAGGACAGGGAGGCTACAGGACTTTGCCATAGTCAGGTACCAAACTGGCTGTAGAGAGGGAATCACCCTAAGGTGCAGAACGATGTCTCAAACCTTTGTTTCAGCACTCAGCTGAGGGAATCACCCTAAGATGCAGACTGATGTCTCAAACCTTTGTTTCAGCACTCAGCTGAGGAATGAAGAGAAAAAAATATATGCCCACTCCATAAAAAAGGCAAAGGCAGGTGGTGTGGGTCTGTCATGTCCACAGCTGCTCTTCTCCTCCCTGGGGGAGTCAGCTCAGACTCAGCAGACCTGTAGTGTTACAGATGAGCTGTAGGCAGGGCCAGAAAGGTATTTGCAGGAGAAGGAGCCATGCATTTCCTGAAGCCATTGCATATCACACACAGGATCACACAGGATGTTAGGGGTTGGAAGGGACCTCTGGAGATCACTGAGTCCAAGCCCCCTGCCAGAGCAGGAACAGAGAATCCATCACAGCTCACACAGGAACACATCCAGACAGGGCTGGAAACGCTGCAGAGAAGGAGACTCCACAACCTCTCTGGGCAGCCTGGGACCCTCACAGGGAAGAAATTCCTCTTCCTGTTGAGGTGGAACCTCCTGTGCTGTAGTTTCCATCCATTGCCTCTTGTCCTATCCCAGGGTGCAACTGCCTGTCCCCTCCCTCCTGACTCCCAGCCCTCAGATATTGATAAACATTGATTAAATGCTCTCTCAGTCTTCTGTGTCATTTAAACTAGAACTAGTGAGGTTGGGCCAGATGAACCTTGGGGTCCTTTCCAACATGGCATTCTGTGATTCTGTCAGCAGGATTAAAGGTCTTCTGTGGGGACTGTTCATGAGGCACATTGCTGTGAGGGAGGTACAACTCCTGCCCAGCAGAGATTGGAGGATCATAGAATCACAGAATTGTTTTGGTTGGAAAAGCCCTCTAAGACCATCAGTCCAACTATCAACCCAACACCACCATGGCCGCTAAACCATGTCCCCAAGTGCCATATCCACACATTTAGAATCATAGAATTGTTAGGGTTGGAAGGGACTGCAAGGATCATCTAATTCCAACCGCCCTGCCATGGGCAGGGACACCTCACACCAGAGCAGGTTACTCAGAGCCACATCCAGTCTGGCCTTAAACACCTCCAGGGGTGAGGCTTCTACCACCTCCCTGGGCAGCCTGTTCCAATCCCTCATGACTCTTGCAGCAAACAAATTTTTCCTCATCTCCAACCTTACCCTCTCCTGGCACAATTTCAGACCATTTACTCTCCTTCTTCTCCGTCACCTGAATCTAGGGAGAATTGACCAACCCCTACCTGGGTTCAATCTCCTTTCAGGGAGCTGTAGAGAGCAATGAGGTCTGCCCTCAGTCTCAACCTGAGACTGCTTTCCTTGCCAGGAGATCTAATGGCCAACACAAAGTCTTCATTGTAGTGGCTTCCAATGGTGAGAAGGTCAAAGTATCACAGTATCACAGTACATTAGAGGTTGCAAGGGACCTCCAGAGATCATCAGGCCCCTGCCAGAGCAGGATCACCCAGGGCAGTCTGCACAGGAATGCATCCAGGTGGGTTTTGAATGTCTCCAGAGAAGGAGACTCCACAACCTCTCTGGGCAGCCTGCTCCAGGGCTCTGGCACCCTCACACCAAAGAAGTTTCTCCTCATGTTGAGCTGAAATCTTCTCTGTTCAAGTTTGAACCCATTGGTCCTTGTCCTGTCACTGTGCACCACCCAAAAGAGCCTGGCCCCCTCCCCTTGACCCCCACCCCTCAGCTAGTGATAGACATTGATCAGATCCCTCTCAGCCTTCTCCTCTCCACACTAAACAGCCCCACAGCTCTCAGTCTCTCTTCACAGGGAGATGCTCAAGTCCCCTAAGCATCCTCCTGGCTCTCCCTTGGACTCTCTCCAGCAGGTCTCTGTCTCTCTTCAACTGGGGAGCCCCAAACTGGACACGGGATTGCAGCTGTGGTCTCAGCAGGGCAGAGTAGAGGGAGAGAAGACCCTTCCTCACCCTAGGTCACCGGGGATGCAGGCACTTCATGCAGCTGCAGCAACGTAGAGAGTGTCAACACTGGAGCTAAACTGGAGCTTTGTGGATAACCCTGACCACACTGCTTTCTCATTTTGCTGGCTGAGTAGAAGAAGAGAGGGTTATAAATCTTCCTTGAAGACCCAAAGGCCCATCCCAAACCTGTGTTGAGAGAAAAGTCACCCAGTCTCTCAGCCTTGCCAAACTCTGCCTCATCCATGGCACCCAGCTGGCTGTGCTCTTTGCTCTCCCATCCATTCAGCAGACACAGTGGCTGAGGAGAGGGAAGAGCTAAAGGGGCAGGAGACCACCTCCTCTGCCCAGAGCCAGATGCAATCACCTGCTCGTCACAGCCAGCCACAGGCTGTCTGTGTCAGGGAATGATCTGACAAAGCGCAGCAAGATGAAATTTTGCTGGCTTCTGTCTTTAGATAAGGGCACTATCACTGACTTAACGTATTTTATGTAGAAGGCACCCGATGCAAGAAGCATTCAGGCATCTGACTTGGTGTAAATGTATTTGATGGTATCTGGGGAAAGCAGTTAACACTTCCCGGCTCGGCGCGGGGAGCTCTGGGGGGAGAATCCCGCCAGGAGAGGCCAGAGTGCGTGGCTTGGACTCCCTGCCTGCCTGGGGCACAGGGGAGACAGGAGGATGACCTCCTTCATAAGGTTGTGATGGGATGACTTTTTTTCCCTGAGAGAAAAGCTCTTTCTTCTGTCCCCACCTGTAACAGTGTAAGAGCTGAAATCCCCATCCAACACTGACAATGACCAGGCTGGCTCAGTCTGGCAGCAAATTCAAGCTGTATTTACAAGCAGATCTACAATCTATGATGCAATGCAATGAATCTGTACAAATAGACACTAGTCACAACATTCACAAATAGGTACAATGAGCAGGAAAGCACAGCCAGGCTCCCTTTGCTTCCCCCAAGGGACCTCCCCCCCAGCCAGAAGGAATCCCCCCAGAACCTCCTGGCACAAGGCAGAGAGTCAAGAAGCAGAGAGGCTGTTAGATTTAGCTTGTCAAGGTCAGTGTGTTATCTTCAGCCAGAAAAGAAGCAGCAGACAGAGAGAAGCTGAGCAAGCTGAGACTGCCCAACTCCTCAACCTTGTTTTGAGTAGAGCTTCTTAAACATTTCTCTCTCTCCAATGGAAGTGTTTAGAAGAATCATTATTTTGCCTTCTTACACCCAGTAGTGATTTATTTACATCCTTTCACTTTCTCTGCTTGAACTTTGTGAAGAAAAATTAAAAACAGACTTAAAACCATCACACCACCCCCCCCCAACCTTCCAGGAAAATGATATTCTAACTGGAGGATTTGCTGAGTATGATGGGTTCTGGTGTTCACACCACCTCACCTTTCATTCCTCTGGGTGTGTAGCAGCAGCCTTTCCTCCAGGTTCTAACTGGTTGGTGTTGGGTGAAGACTTTTGGCAAATGAGTATTTGGTTTTGTGTGTGTCCATGTGTTCCACCTGAAAGGAGGTTGGGGTGAGGTGGGATTTGGTCTCTTCTCCCTAGTCTCAGGTATAGAAGGAGAGGAAATGGACCGAAATTGTGCCAGGGGAGGGTTAGGTTGGAGATGAAGAAAAATCTCTTTGCTGCAAGAGTGGTCAGGGATTGGAGCAGGCTGCCCAGGGAGGTGGTGGAGTCCTCATCCCCAGAGGTGTTCAAGCAATGTGTGACATTGCACTTGGGGACATGGTTTTGTGGCCATGGTGGTGTTGGGTTGATGGTTGGACTGGATGATCTTAGAGGTTTTTTTCCAACCTTAGTGATTCTGTGATGCTATGATTTGATTTTTGAAGCAAGTGTGAGCTGTCTTATCAGGGAACCAAACAATGCAACGTGTGAAAGGAGCAGAGACACAGCAGACAGGACATCAAATTCTAAACAAGAGCTGACTTAATTGCTTGCTTGCTTTATCTCCTTCAGCTCACAAGCTCTTCAAGGCAGCCACAACTGACCTAGACTTGGAATTTTTGTCCTTTGGGAAAATCCTAATATTTTGATAGCTTTGATGGTTTCTATTCATAGATTCCTAGGATATCAGGAGGGCAGGGACTTCAAGGATCACCTAGTCCAACCTTTATCAGCAGAACTGGTGCTTTGCCACAGACCAGGAGGAGCTGACATGTTCCATGACATGGCTTTTCCAAGCAAAACTGTTCTATGATTCCATGATTCTATGATTCATGAAGTATTTTAGCTCTCTAAGGAGCAAGAAGAACTCAGAAGGAGGAGGATGGGCAGCCTATCTTGCAAAGACTGCTTCCATCTCCTCTGCTGTGGGAATGGGGACAGCTGGCCAGTGTGCCAGGATTTATCAGTTGGCTTCAAGTATATCAGATATATACTTGACCCTCACTCCAAGAAAACCATTGAGGGGCTGAAATATGTCCAGAGAAAGGCTACAAAGCCCTGGAAGGGTCTGGAGAACAGAGGTGGTGAGGAGCAGCTGAGGGAGGTGGGGGTGTTTAGTCTGGAGAAAAGGAGGTTAAGGGGAGACCTCATTGCTCTCTACGACTCCTGAGGTAGGGTGGGGAGGGGGCTAGTTTCTTCTTTTTAATAACCAGCAACAGAAGGAAATGGCCTGAGGTTGTGCCAAAGAGGCTTAGGTTGGATGTTATCCTGCTGTCCCTTCCTAAGGATGGGAAACAAAGTAAAGCACTTCCCTGACTCTGGACCTCTGCTTCTCTTTCTGCAACATGAAGCTTCCAATTTGTAAAAAAAAAAAGAAACCACCCCCACACTTAAAAATCCCTCAATGGGATTCATCTGCCACCTGCACAAAATCATGATTATTGTTCCATACTACAGCTTGGAATTTCCTGACCTTTCCCTGCAGGTACCGAGGTGCAGCACTTTGCTGGCCTTCGGAATTTGGGGAGGAGAACTCCAACAATACCATAATTATTTATGGGGTGTTTTGGTCATGTGGCAGCCCATGCTCTGCTCCTTGGTTGGGGTGCAGGAAGAGGAGGAGGAGGAGGAGGAGGAGAAGAAGGAAAGAAGGAAGAGGAGGAGAAGGAGAGGAGGAGAAGGAGAGGAGGAGGAGGAGGAGGAGAAGGAGAGGATGAGGAGGAGGAGAAGGAGAGGAGGAGAAGGAGAGGAGGAGGAGGAAGAGGAGAGGAGGAGAAGGAGAGGAGGAGGAGGAAGAAGAGGAGAAGAAGGAGAGGAGGAGGAGAAGGAGAAAAATAGGAGGAGGAGGAGGAAGAGGAGAAGAAGGAGAGGAGGAGGAGAAGGAGAAAAATAGGAGAGGAGGAGGAGGAGAAGAGTGTGGATGTGCCTGTATATGCAGAGCAGCCTGGGCTGGTGGTAAAGTATCCAACAGTTCTCCAGGCATTTATCCCAGGCAAAGATTACATTTAACTCCCAGGGGTCTCTGCTTCCTCAGATCCTTTTCAAACTGAGTCACTGTAGCACTGCAGATACTTTTGGGTGCCCTTTCCTTTCCTTTTCTTCCTTTCTATTTTTTTTCCCTGACAGTATTAAATATCTACCCCAGCAAGCCATAAATCAGTGGTTTATCAGAGAATAAATCATATCAGTAATAAGGGACCACTTCTTTTTAATTGGACAGTGCCTTAAATGAAACAGATATACTGCTTCAAAGAATGCAGAACTGTGTCAGCTAGCCTTCTTTAATGAATTTTAATTTTAAACTACCTTTTTCCTTGAGAAAAAAGCTATTTCTCCTCCTCCTCCTCCCTCTCCCCCTCCCCCCCCCCAACCTTCCAGGAAAATGATATTCTAGCTGGAGGATTTGCTGAGTTTGATGGGTTCTGGTGTTCACACCACCTCACCTTTCATTCCTCTGGGTGTGTAGCAGCAGCCTTTCCTCCAAGTTCTAACTGGTTGGTGTTGGGAGAAGACTTTTGGCAAATGAGTATTTGGTTGTGTGTGTGTGTCCATGTGTTCCACCTGAAAGGAGGTTGGGGTGAGGTGGAGGTTGGTTTCTTTTCCCTACTATCACGTGATTGTCTCCCTGGAGTCAGCCCTGGTGAGGCCACACCTTGAGTACTGGGTTTAGTTTTGGGGACTTCAAGAAAATCATTGAGAAGCTGGAGCAGGTCCAGAGAAGGGCAATGAAGCTGGGGAAGGGTCTGGGGAACAGGGCTGGGGAGGAGCAGCTAAGGGAGCTGGGGGAAGGAGAACCTGGAGAAGAGGAGGCTGAGGGGAGACTTCATTGCTCTCTACAGCTCCCTGAAAGGAGTTTGGAGGCAGGTGGAAGTCAGTTTCTTCTCCCTGGTCTCAGGTATAGAAGGAGAGGAAATGGACCGAAATTGTGCCAGGGGAGGGTTAGGTTGGAGATGAAGAAAAATCTCTTTGCTGCAAGAGTGGTCAGGGATTGGAGCAGGCTGCCCAGGGAGGTGGTGGAGTCCTCATCCCCAGAGGTGTTCAAGCAATGTGTGACATTGCACTTGGGGACATGGTTTTGTGGCCATGGTGGTGTTGGGTTGATGGTTGGACTGGATGATCTTAGAGGTTTTTTTCCAACCTTAGTGATTCTGTGATGCTATGATTTGATTTTTGAAGCAAGTGTGAGCTGTCTTATCAGGGAACCAAACAATGCAACGTGTGAAAGGATCAGAGACACAGCAGACAGGACATCAAATTCTAAACAAGAGTTGACTTAATTGCTTGCTTGCTTTTTCTCCTTCAGCTCACAAGCTCTTCAAGGCAGCCACAACTGACTTAGACTTGGAATTTTTTGTCCTTTGGGAAAATCCTGATGTTTTGACAGTTTTGATGGTTTCTATTCATAGATTCCTAGGATATCAGGATGGAAGGGACTTCAAGGATCACCTAGTCCAACCTTTATCAGCAGAACTGGTGCTTTGCCACAGACCAGGAAGAGCTGACATGTTCCAGTCTTGAAGGTTTGTGCTTTGCAGATGGCTTTTGTGTCACCTGAGGTTAGGCATCACATCTGAGCAAGTCAGCTGGGAGGATTTGTAGCTGATGAAAGCAGACAAGCCCTTAAGGAGGGGATGGATCCCACTGCAGGAGAAGTCTGCAAGGGCTGCTGTTCATTTACAGTTCCATCTGTAGGGTCAGGGATGTGGAATCTCTTCCCCACACTGCTTTCATTCAGGTATGGATGAAGTGCTGGTACCTAATGGGGCTTGCAAGTCTGATTAAGAGATGGGTGAAGAGGGAGGAGCAGGGTTACAAACAGCAGGTCTTCTGTAAGGTACCTAACACATAATCAGATGGCTTCCAAAACCAAAAACCCCAGCAAAACCAATCCCCCAACCAAAAAACAGCCAAAAAAAGACCCCTAACTTTTTCAATACTTCCATTATAAAATGGCCTTCATGTCCATCCCAGAATGTAGGGAAGGAAGCATCTGACTGCATTTATGCTGTCCCCATCCCTCCCATGGTGAAGGTTGGTGGCCATCTGGAAGCCAGCCCAACCAAATCAGTGTCACCTCCCCTCTTGCTTGGTAACCACATTTCAGCTCTGCTCACTGCTCAAACAGGATCAGGCTCATAGGATGCTGGGGGTTGGAAGGGACCTCAGGAGATCTTTCAGTCCAACTCCCCTGCCAGAGCAGGACCATAGCATCCAGCACAGCTCACACAGGAACACATCCAGACAGGGATAGAAAGTCTCCAGAGAAGGAGACTCCACAACCTCTCTGGGCAGCCTGCTCCAGGGCTCTGGGACCCTCCCAGTGAAGAAGTTCCTCCTCATGCTGAGGTGGAACCTCCTGTGCTGCAGTTTCCATCCATTGCTCCTTGTCCTATCCCAGGGCACAACTGAGCAGAGCCTGTCCCTGTCCCTTCCTTCCTGACCCCCAGCCCTCAGCTATTGATAGACATTGATCAGATCCCCTCTCAGTCTTTCCCTCTCCAGACTAACCTGCCTCAGGTCTCTCAGCCTTTCCTCACCAGGCAGTGCTGCAGTCCATTCCTCATCCTTGCTGTGTCCCTTTGGCTGCCCACCCTCAGCTCCACCACTGCCCTGCACCATCACAGCCTCCCTGTTCCTTGCTTTCATAAGGCAGGCAGGCTCTGCAATAATTCCCTTCTCAATGTGCTCTGAGTAAAACCTTTCTGAATTTGCATCTCCTTTATTATTTTCAGCCCTGTGCTTTTATTTCCAATCAACACCTTGGGTATGATTTCCCTCCCCTGAGTGCCCAGCTGGGTCACTGTAGGTAATAAGTGGTTATTAGCTCTGGGCAGAGGCCCATGCATTCCTAACCAGGCTCCAGGAGATATTACAGGCAGGAAAACCAAATCATTTTTAACTTCTTGTCCTTGGTGGGTTTGCAGCAGGTAGCTTTCCTTTTTATTTGGTTTGTTTTGCTGGTTGAATTTCTCAGAGACTAAAGGCTTAGAAACACACAGAAAATTCTATTCTTTATCCTTGCCACCTTCATCTCTGTCTTCTCCAGCACAACTGTTTCTTGGAGCCATCATTTGTCTTGAAATGCTTTGAAACCACAATGGTGGTTTATTCTCACTTCCTTTTCTGTTAAATTATAGAACCACAGAATTGTTTGATTGGAAGAGGCCTCTGAGATCATCCAGTCCACCAGTCAACCCAACCCCACCATGGCCACTAAACCATGTCCCCACGTGCCACAGCCACAGGTTTCTTGAACACCTCTAGGCATGGGGACTCCACCACATCCCTGGGCAGCCTCTTCCAATCCCTGACCACTCTTGTAGCAAAGAACTATTTCCTAATCTCCAACCTAACCCTGCCCTGGCACAATTTAAGGCGATTTCCTCTCCTCCTGTCACCTGAGAATAAAGAGAAGAGACCAACTCCCATCTGGCTCCAACCTCCTTCCAGGTAGTTGTAGAGAGCAATGAGCTCTCCCCTCAGCCTCCTCTTCTCCACACTAAACACCCCCAGCTCCCTCAGCCTCTCCTCCCCAGCCCTGTTCTCCAGACCCTTCCCCAGCTTCATTGCCCTTCTCTGGACCTGCTCCACCCCTCAATGTCCTTCTTGGAGTGAGGAGCCTTAAAACTAAACCCAGTACTCAAGGTGTGGCCTCCCCAGTGCTGAGTCCAGGGGGACAATCACTGCCCTGGTACTTCTGGCCACACAATTGCTGATCCAGGCCATGAGATGCTGGTGACCTTCTTAGTCCCCTGGGCACAGCCTGGCTCATCCTCATGCTGTCAACCAGCACCCTGAGGTCTTTCTCTGCTGGACAACTTTTCAGCCACTGCACCCCAACTCTGGAGCATTCATGGGATTGTCACGACCCAAGGGCTTTGTTAAATCTCACACAACTGCCCTCAGCCTGGCTGGGTCTCTTTGTAGAACCTTCCCACCCTTCCCACCCAATTTGGTGTCACCTGCAATGAGCCTTGTCCAGGTCTGTGCATTTCTCACACAAGTCATCCCTCACTGTTCAGCAGTTGGAAAGGTAAAATTAGGCTGCACAGTCATCAGGGGGTGTAGTACATTCAGCCTGGAAGCTCAACATGGTGTCTAATGCCTGTTCCCTTCTGCATGATGAGATTGGGAAGTCTAGAGGGCACCTTTTGTCTTTTTCAACAGCAGGCTCCTGAAATAATTAGAATAGAATAGAATAGAATAGAATAGAATAGAATAGAATAGAATAGAATAGAATAGAATAGAATAGAATAGAATAGAATATAAAGCAACCAAATTAATAATAATAATAATAATTACTGAATTGATAATAATAAGCACTAAATTAATAATGATAATGGATCATAGGATCATAGGATGTTAGGGGTTGGAAGAGGCCTTCGAAGGTCATCAAGTCCAACCCTCCCTTGCCAAAGCAGGACCACAGAATCCAGCACGGGTCACACAGGAACACATCCAGGTGGGATTTGAAAGTCTCCAGAGAAGGAGACTCCACAACCTCTCTGGGCAGCCTGTGCCAGTGCTCTGGGACCCTCACAGAGGGTCACATGATGATGATGATAATGACGATGATAATAATAATAATAATAATTAATAATAATAATAACAATAATAATAATCCACCACAGGAAAGTGTTTGGGGGAAGGCTTGGTTCCAATGCCTGTTTGTTAGCCAGCTTGATCAGCTGAAATAAAGCCTCCCAAGGTGTCTTCTCCAGGAGGAGGACCCTGGCGCCTTCTCCCACACTGCTACAGCTGCTGTCTGTTGCACCTGCCAGGATGTACCTGGGTCCTGACATCTTCTTGCAGCTACCAAACATGCCTCTAGATCAAACTGAGAAGGAGGAAGAGTCTCCACAGATAAGGAGTGATCACAGAATCATAGATTGGTCTGGCTTGGAAGGGACCTCCAAAGGTCATCCAGTCCAATTCCCTCTGCAGTCAGCAGGGACATCCTCAACTACATCAGGTTGCCCAGAGCCCTGTCAGCCTCAGCTGTGTCAGTACCACCCTGTGTGGAGAAAAAGCCAAACTCAGACAAGCATGGAGCAGCTGCCCTCACTTCAACAGAGCCCATCAGCTGTGCCAGGCTGAATTTGGATTTCAGGTGTGCACTGACCCCCTGCTCACCTGCCTGGGGTCTTGCCTTGCTTGCTGTCCAAACGTGGATGCTGCCTTCACACAAGTCAGACAAACCCAAGCTCGCAGAGGAGGAGCAGCAGGCAGGGAGTGGTGTGCCATCTAGTGTGCATTGCTTGCTGAGGAAAACTGTTGTCCTCTGCAACCTGCTCGGGGTGAACCTGCTCTGGCAGGGCGGGGGTTGGACTCGATGGTCTCCAGAGGACCTTTCCAACCCCCCTCGTCCTGTGATTCTGTGGCTCTGGTATTTAGTGGTCAGCTGCAAGCAGCAGCTCCTTCAGCTTTGTGGGGTTTAATAAGGCTCTCTTCAGGATTTTACATTAAATGTCATCTCTGAATCAATCTCTCCAGGCTGGGCACACCCTAGACCAGGCAGGAGGTCTACTTGAAATCCAGAGGCTTGGCTCTGGAGTAGCCCTGCAGAAAAGGACTTGGGGGTGCTGGGGAAGGGGTTTGGAAGAAGCTGGACTGGAGCCAGCAATGGACACTGACAGCCCAGAAAGCCAATGGCAGCCTGGGCTGCATCCAAAGCAGTGTGGCCAGAGATGGAGAGAGGGGATCCTGCCCCTCTGCTCTCCTCTGCTGAGACATCACCTGCAGGGCTGTGTACAGATATGGGACCCCCAGCACAAGAAGGACATGGACCTGAAGGAGTGAGTCCAGAGGACACCACAATGTCCTCTGTACTAAAAACTCTTAAAGGAAACTCTTAAACTTTAATAGCCCCATTTATAAATCCCCAGCTTAATGTGTCAGATTATCAGAGGGCTGGAGCACCTCTCCTATGGGGACAGGGTGAAAGAGTTGGAGCTGTTCAGCCTGGAGAAGAGAAGGCTCCAGGGAGACTATAGAGCAACCTTCCACTACCTGAAAGGGACCTCCAGGAATGCTGTGGAGGGACTGTTTAGGAGAGGCTGTGGTGTTAGGAGGAGGGGCACTGGTTTGAAACTCGAGCAGGAGAGATTTAGATTGGACATCAGGAGGAAGTTCTGCATAATGAGGGTGGCAAGTTAGGGATGTGGTTGAGGACCCATCCCTGGAGACATTCAAGATCAGACTTGATGTGGCTCTGGGCAGCCTGACCTAGTTGGAGATGTCCCTGCTGACTGCAGGGGGACTGGACAAGATGACCTCTTGAGGTGCCTTCCAACCCCTATGCAATCTGTGAATCTGGAGCACGTGGCCTGCAAAGAGGAACCTTGCAGGCTGGTGTTGGTGGAGGCTCTGTCCTCAGTGAGCCCCAGAACACACCAGCAACAGAGAACTCAAGGGAAACCAAAGCAGAACATTTGGTTTCCTATGACTTAGCCATGGGAAGATTCACCATCAGTTTCCCACTCCTCCAGGACACACTCAGCCCTGTCCTCATCTAATTCCAACATCACCTCCAGGTCCTACAGGGCAGGAGCTCATGGGCATGAGACCTTTGGGCACAGGGCCAAATAGGGTCCTCAAGGGTCTGGGTGCAGCCAAACTCCCCCAGGCTTTGCACCAAACCCTGCCAGAGTAATGAGGCTGCCCTCACAGAGGGGCTGGAGGACCCCCCAAAGCCCTCAGGGAGGTGAGCACTCCCCCCTTGCTGGTGTTGGCTGTCATGCCCAAGCTCCCCTGGTGGAGCAGGGAGGGTGACCACCTTCTGGGAAAGGCAGGGAGGGAAAGTTGGGACATCTGTGAGAGCCCACCCTGGCACGTGGCCAGGAATGGCCTTCTGGTGTGATGTGCTCTTGGATTTTATTTAAATCAGTCAGCCAAGAGGACAGTTCAGAGCTCTGGATTAATTCCACTTTCTCCCTCTCTCTCTCTCTCTTTTTTTTTTTTTTATTAGGAAAATAAAAGAGACTTTGAAATATTAAGAGAGAGGGGGATTAGAGCCCTCTCCTGCTCCCCCAGTCTTTCCTCCCCTATTAATTTCCACTTGATTAGAATTCTTTTTGAAGTATTTAAACGTGGACAATGGGAAAAAGGGAGGGGGAAGTTATTGAATATCAGTTAAACTGCATTAATATAAGCTCAGTTCCAGCCTTTATATAGGTCCTTCATATATATGTATAGTCTCCACCAGGAATAAAGTAGACCTAGCCCTCCCCCCCACCCCCCCAAAGTAATTATGGTTGGAAAAAAAAAAACACACTATAATGAAACTCTTAAACTTTAATAGCCCCATTTATAAATCCCCAGCTTAAAAATTTAAATGCTTCAAGAAAAAAAAAAAGTTTTAGAACTGTAGAAATTTGATTTTTTTTTTAACCCCCCACTTTTTTCTCCTTTTTTTTTTTTTTTTTTAAAGATGAGAGACACTTCCACACCATCAAACTTTTGAAGCCACGCAGGATTTCACCAACAGCCACCCCTGGCCTTGGTGGAAATTGGGGGCTAAGGGGAAAATAAGGAGGATAGAGGGCAGGGAGCTGGAAGTATTCACCCCTGGGGCAGCCAGGTGGTCCTGTTGGCATCACCTAGGTCTTGAGAAGAGCTGGCAAGCAGCTTCTGTCTTTAATGGTATGCTCCTAAATGATCAGCATGTGGTCCTGGTGGCATCATCTAGGTCTTAATGGCCTCACCTAGGTCTTGAAGAGTTGGAAAGCAGCTTCTATGTTTGATGTCATGAACCCAAATGCTTCAGCATGTGGTCCTGGTGGCATCATCTAGGTCTTGGTGGCATCATCTAGGTCTTGGTGACATCATCTAGGTCTTGAAGATATGGAAAGCAGCTTCTGTGTTTGATGGCATGAACCCAAATGCTTCAGCATGTGGTCCTGGTGGCATCATCTAGGTCTTAGTGGCCTCACCTAGGTCTTGAAGAGTTGGAAAGCAGCTTCTGTGTTTGATGTCATGAACCCAAATGCCTCAGCATGTGGTCCTGGTGGCATCATCTAGGTCTTGGTGGCATCACCTAGGTCTTGGTGGCATTATCTAGGTCTTGAAGAGTTGGAAAGCAGCTTCTATGTTTGATGTCATGAACCCAAATGCCTCAGCATGTGGTCCTGGTGGTATCACCTAGGTCTTGAAAGGCTGGACAGCAGCTTCTGTCTTTGATGGCATGAACCCAAATGCTTCAGCATGTGGTCTGGTGGCATCATCTAGGCCATGGTGGCATCATCTAGGTCTTGGTGGCCTCACCTAGGTCTTGAAAGGTTGGAAAGCAGCTTCTGACTTTGATGGCATGCACCCAAATGCTTCAGCATGTGGTCCTGGTGGCATCAAATAGGTCTTGGTGGCCTCACCTAGGTCTTGAAGAGTTGGAAAACAGCTTCTACTTTTGATGGCATGCACCCAAATGGTTCACTGTGGCTGTGTGACAACAGGCCTTGAGTTTTTATTTCCTCAGTGAAGAGTAAATCCAGGACTGCTGATGGATGGTCAGGGGCCCCTGCCAGGGGCAGTGCAGGGTATCTATGCCAGGGTCATTTTGTCCTTCCTGACTCATCCCCTGCCAGAAGCCTAGCCACACTTTTGGGGTTTTATTTAGCCACCTGTGCTTTGTAGACACCAGATTTAGATATCTCCATCCAGATTCACAAATCCTCTCAGCTAACCTAAGAACTGCAGTTTGATTTACAAGCCATGACTTTTGGCATCAGATTTCCCTCTCTGACCGACTTCTGAGACATGCAGTTGGCTTAGAAGTCAGGAAATAGATTTACAAATCCTAAAAAAATAATAATAATACTAAAAAAAACCTCAAACAGATTTACAAATCCTAAAAAAGAAAAACCATCATCACAAGTCATGCCAAGAAGTTCTAAGCACAAAAAAAACCCCAAAACCAACAAACAAAACCCAAATCACACAGAGAGAGAGAAAAAACCCACCAAAAAAAAAAAAAAAACCACCAAAAGTGTTTGTTTAACAAATATTTCTTTTATATTAGGAATCCAAGAGGCTGATTTGTCAGGCAAGACTCTGAAACCCCTGTCCCCATCCTGATGGGCTGTACTGATTCCAGCTCTTCCATTTGACTGCAAAGCTGTGACCTGGAAACCTTTGTTGGTTTTTCCAGCTCTGGCTCAGCCTAACTTCCAGCTAGGCTGTAGGATATGCCAGGAGCTGGCATGATTCCATCTTCACCAACCCCAATATTGGCCCAAGAGATGACCATTGCTGCCAGCCATGAGAACACAACCAACAGCAGGCTAGGAGGAGAGGCACAAGGAAATCACAGAATCACAGAGTGTTAAGGGTTGGAAGGGACCTCAAAAGATCATCCAGTCCAACCCTCCCTGCCAGAGCAGGAGTATCCAGGGCAGGTAGCACAGGGACACAGCCTGGTCTGCAAACTGGCGACACATGGGTTTGATGGGTGGACCACCAGATGGATAAAGAACTGGCTTGATGGCTGCACCCAAAGAGTGGCTGTCAATGGCTCCATGTCCCAGTGGAGGCCAGGGACAAGTGGAGTCCCTCAGGGATCAGTGCTGGGACCAGGCTTGTTCAGCATCTTTGTTGGTGCCATGGACAGAGGCATTGAGTGCACCCTCAGCAGGTTTGCTGCTGACACCAAGCTGTGTGGTGTGGCTGACAGCTGGAGGGAAGGGATCCATCCAGAGGGACCTGGACAGGCTGGAGAGGTGAGCACAAGCCAACCTCAGGAGGTTCAACCAGACCAAGTGCAAGGTCCTGCAGCTGGGTCAGGGCAATCCCAAGCACAAAGCCAGGCTGGGCAGGGACTGGCTGGAGAGCAGCCCTGAGGAGAGGGACTTGGGGGTGCTGGGGGATGAGAAGCTCAGCAGGAGCCAGCAGTGAGCACTTGCAGCCCAGAGAGCCAAGCAGAGCCTGGGCTGCAGCAGGAGAAGTGTGGGCAGCAGGGCCAGGGAGGGGATTCTCCCCCTCTGCTCCACTCTGTGAGACCACACCTGGAGCTCTGTGTCCAGTGCTGGAGCCTCTGTTCCAGGAAGGATCTGGAGGGGCTGGAAGGTGTCCAGAGAAGGGCCATGAGGATGAGCAGAGGGCTGGAGCTGCTCTGCTCTGGAGACAGCCTGAGAGAGTTGGGGTTGTGCAGTCTGGAGAGGAGAAGGCTCCCAGGAGACCTTCTTGTGGCTTTCCAGGATCTGAAGGGGGCTCCAAGAAAGCTGGGGAGGGACTTTTGAGGATCTCAGGTAGTGACAGGACTGGGAGGAATGGAACAAAGCTGGAAGTGGGGAGATTCAGACTGGACATAAGGAAGAAATTCTTCCCCAGGAGGGTGGTGAGACACTGGCAGAGGTTGCCCAAGGAGGTGGTGGAAGCCTCATGGAGGTTTTTGCAGCCAGGCTGGATGTGGCTGTGAGCAACCTGCTGTAGTGTGAGGTGTCCCTGCCCATGGCAGGGAGGGGTTGGAACTGGATGGTTCTTGAGGTCCATTCCAACCCTGATTCTATGATTCTAGGTTTGGAAAGTCTCCAGAGAAGGAGACTCCACAACCTCCCTGGGCAGCCTGCTCTGGGACTCTAGTACCCTCATAGTGAAAAAGTTTTCCCTTCTTTTCCCATGGAACCTCCTCTGCTCCAGCTTGCACCCCTGGGTGATGCTGCTCTGGCAGGGGGGTTGGACTGGGTCATCCCTGGAGGTCCCTTCCAAACTCTAAGGCTCTATGATCCTGTGATCCTCCGAGGTGGTGGGACCTCTGCACCAGGTTCACCAAATAAACACCACTCTGTGACGAGCTGTTCCCATCACAAAGTGCTGCTCATGCTGCAAGCTCCCATCTTCCACAAGCTTCTGCAGAGAGACTCAGAGCAAACAAGAACTGCCTGCCACATCTGATGATAAAATGTGCAAAAGAGCCTTCAGAATTCAATGGTTTCTCTCCCCCCACCTTTTCTTTTTTTGCTCCTTCTTCTTCCAGATATGTATCATAAAGCCACAACTGGCACTAATTCATTTTCCCCTTTGCAATCACCTCTAGAGGAAAAAGCAGCAAGAGTTTGCTACAGGTGTAAACAGGAGGAAGAAAAGAGCAGATAACAATGGAGATTTCATGGAAATTCACAGACACAGGCACCCAAGTGCAAAGCCTCAGACTAAAGGATGGGCAGCAATTTTCAGATGACATTTGGTCAACAGAAAGCTTAAAATAAAACTAAAAAAGTAAAATAAAATAAAATAAGATGAAATAAAATAAAATAACATAAAATGGAATTAAATTAAATTAAAAAATAAAATAACATAATAAAATTAAATAAAATAAAAATAACATAAACAACCAAAATAAATTAAATTAAAATAAAATAGAATAAAATAAAATAAAATAAAATAACATAAAAAACCAAAATAAATTAAATTAAAATAAAATAGAATAAAATAAAATAAAATAAAATAACATAAAATAACATAAAGTAACATAAAATAAAATAAAATTTAAAAATAAAATACAATAACATAAAACAAAACAAAATAAAATAACATAACATAAAATAAAATTAAATTAAAAATAAAATAACACAATAAAATAAAATTAAATAAAAATAAAATAAAAAATAAACAAAATAAATTAAATTTAAATAAAATAACATAACAAAATAAAATAAAATAAAATTTAAAAATAAAATTAAAAAATAAAATAACATAACAAAATAACATAATAAAATAATATAAAACACAGTAAAATAAAATAATAAAATAAAATATAAAATAAAAGCTAACATAAAAATAAAAAATTAAAAATAAAATAAAATAGTAAAATAAAAATGCAGCCTCAGAGTCAGTTTCGGGGCAGGAAAATGAGGATCTGGAGAAGGTCAGGGAGGAGGAACAGAGCACCAGCAAGTTTGGTTCTTGGTTAATAGACAGAAAAAAAAAAAATCCATCTAGGGAATAGCTCATCATAGAATCTGATTGAGAATTTGATGTCCTGTCTGCTGTGTCTCTGATCCTTTCACACGTTGCATTGTTTGGTTCCCTGATAAGACAGCTCACACTTGCTTCAAAAATCAAATCATAGCATCACAGAATCACTACGGTTGGAAAAAAACCCTCTGAGATCATCCAGTCCAACCATCAACCCAACACCACCATGGCCACTAAACCCTGTCCCCAAGTGCCATGGTCACCCTTTTCATGATCACCTCCAGGGATGGGGACTCCACCACCTCCCTGGGCAACCTGTTCCAATCCCTCACCACTCTTGTAGCAAAGAAATTTTTCCTCATATCCAACCTAACCCTCCTCTGGAACAATTTGAGGCCACTTCCTCTCCTTCTGTCACCTGAGACTAGGGAGAAGAGACCAACCCCCACCTGGCTCCAGCCTCCTTTCAGGGAGCTGTAGAGAACAACGAGGTCTCCCCTCAGCCTCCTCTTCTCCAGGCTGAACTCGCCCAGGTCCCTCAGCTGCTCCTCACCAACCCTGTTCTCCAAACCCTTCACCAAGTCCTCACCCCAGGATGCCTAAGAAAATGCCCTTTCCATTCCCTTTCCTCAGAAACAACTTCTCTGTTTGGGTAAGGTGCACACACTTGAACATCTAAACATGAGGAGGAACTTCTTGAATGTAAGGGTGTTGGAGCCCTGGAGCAGGCTGCCCAGAGAGGTGGTGGAGTCTCCATCTCTGGAGACATTCCAGAGCCACTTGGATGTGTTCCTGTGTGACCTTCTGTAGGTGCCCCTGCTTTGGCAGGAGGGTTGGCCTGGCTGATCTCCAGAGGTCCCTCCCAACCCCTACCATTCTGTGATTCTGCCTGACAGTGCTCTCCTTTCTCCACCCACCTCTTCCACCACCTGCCCTCAAGGAGCTAGTAATGATAATACAGCAAACCCTGTAATAAACATTGCCAGCCCTGCCCTCAGAAAGGCTGAGGATAGAATAAATAAATTAAAAAATGGGGAGGGGGGGAAGGCATTTTCCCATTTATCTCTGAGCAGGAAAGAGAGAGAGAGAAAAGAGTTGGCTATTAAAGATCCTCATAGCCACAGGCAAATTCCAGCCTCATCTCCTTGCAGAGACCTCTTCCTTTTTTTTTTTTTTTAAAGGAGAGATTACTCCAGTGGTTCAAGGTGCTATCGAGCTTTAACCAGGGACAATTACAAGGCTCCACTTGGAGCCTCTGAGACCGATGCTTACCTCTGATAAGGTTGAAGGGGAATAATGGAAGGAGGAAAGTGATAATGGACTGCTGAATGGGTGGGTTGTGGTATCATTGCCATAGAGCCTGGAGACACAGAAGCAGCTGCTGGTGCAGAGGAGCTCTGTGTTTTTTTTCCCTTCCTCCTCCCCTCCCCCCCCTCTCCTCCTTCATTTTGTTTCTATTTTCCCTGCCTTAGAAAAAAAATCTCTGAACACACACTTCAGAGTGATGAGTTTGGGGTCTTTTTGACCCCCCCTAGTCCTGGTAATGCCACTCCTCAACCTGCTTTATGCCATAAGAGCATTCCTAAAGCAGGCTGCTCTGCCTTGCCTCGCTCATCACTCCAAGAGGTTTGGAGACCATTTCTCCTGTTCTCTGCCTGGCACTGCCTTACTGAGGACCAGGCTGGCCGCTGTGGCTGCTCCCAAAACATCCAAGGGATTACTAACAGCTAAAGCACGGAGCCAGGGATGTCCACCCTGGTGTAGACAAGTGAGAGGAGCAATTTCTGCTTTCAGGTGCTGGGGTTTTCCAGCTGGCACTGTTTCTCTGGGTTTTTCTTGGGAGCTAGGATCCTAAAAGCAGGACATTCTTCCCTAGTGACCTGGGAACAAAGAAGGGACTCTGCCTGGCTTGCTTTGCTCCATCATTCTAGCTAGAGCACATAAGGTTACATCTCAACAGGAGGAGACACTTCTTTGGTGTGAGGGTGGCAGAGCCCTGGAGCAGGCTGCCCAGAGAGGTTGTGGAGTTTCCTTCTCTACAGACTTTGGAGACCCATCTGGATGCATTCCTGGGTGATCTGCCCTGGGTGATCCTGCTCTGGCAAGGAGGTTGGAGTCGATTCTGTGATCACTGACATGGAAAGCAACCAAGAAGCAAACCCAGTCATGGGTAAGGGATGAACCCTGTCACTGGTCTACCTCACACACCTCAAAGAGTGAGATGAACTTCTTCCCTTTTCTTCCCTTGCTGACTGTTCTCATTCACCTTGTGGGCCAGGATTTGCTCTTCATAAAGCCAGCATTGCTGGTAGACCACAGAGAGCATTGACCAAGCTTTCATTTTATATATTTATCTATATCTGTATCATCTATATCTATCTATCTGTCTATCTATATACATATTTTTTTTTTTCCTAGGGATGTCTTTTCCTGGGCCAGATTCTAGCTGGATAATTAATTTGGTGCATTTAAATATCCAACAAACAAACAAACAAAGTCTATTGTTTTTCTCCTTTGATTAGGAGCCTCTTCTCTTTGGCAGATCTGTCTTTCCTTTCTGGGAGTATAAAATTAGATCAGGATTTGATTCTTCTTCTTTTATCAAGGCAAGGCAGAGTTGCCTGTATCTTTTCCTCTGTATCACTGAAGACCAGTAAATACTAGCAAAAATCCCTCTTTAGGAAAGAAGGATTTCAGAAGAAAAAAGAAAAAGCAACTAAATTAAATCTTTCCTACACTGGAAGTCCAGAAACCCCTCTGATGTACACAAATATGGAGGTCTTTTTGCCACAAAGCATTTCTGCTCAGCCTAAGCTTCCAGAGAAACTGGACAAATCCTGGCCTGTGGGGGTGGAAGATGTCCAGACAGCATCCAAGAGAGCATTTTGAGGGCTGGAGAGTGAACTGCAGAACCAGGCAGTCATTTGCAGCTATATCTTGATCAAACCTTGCAGGGAGGTGGTGGCAGACACAGATGAAACCCCCAGACCACACCACTGGCTTTCAAGAAATCACAGCTTCTGTGGTGGGATTGCTCTCACCTGCCTTTGGGTACTGACAGTGACAGCTGGTAAGCTGAGAGGTCCAAACTCACTGAGACAAAGATGCTTTCATGGCAGCCAGCCACCCCGAGGTCCATTTCTCACTGGTGAGGCTTACACAGGCCTGAACAAAGAGTTCAGGTGTAAAGAAGGTGCAAACCTCTAGAGGCAATGAGACAAGGCCACATTTGAAGTCTAATTCACTTGCCTCCTCCATTTCAAACCAGCAGAGGTCTGGGTTTTTAAGCAGATCTCTCCAGTGGGTGATGTTGACTCTGGTGTATGGCTGGGGCTTTAAGGGCCATAGGAGGAGTTGAGAGAAGAAGAAGAGATGATAAAACTGTGACCTTCACAGCCCTACTGGTGCCATGCAAGTCTCTTTTCTCCTGTGTACTTTGATGATACCTCATTGGGTGATAGCTCTTCAGCAAGTCAGAAGATTGCTTGCCCTTGGAGGTCCTCAGCCCTTTTCTCTCTGAACACTTGGGACTTCAGGGATCAGAGGGGACAATTACCAAGGTTAATAGAGCAGGGATACCTTCAGGGTGATTTAGCAGAGGCACAAGTGCTCTCAGTGTGTCCTTGAAGGGTAGGAGACCTCAGAGCCCCAGAGGGACCATGTGTGTTCCTGCATGCACAACCACTACCACTCTTGTTTCTTGCCTGGTTCCTGTTCCCAGCTTTTGGTGGGACATGGAAGGCGCTGAACTTGCAAGTGGGTTGAGAAGCAGGAGAGTGCTGGGGGAAGCTGGAAAGAAGAGATGAGCATAAACTGCACCCAGAGAAGAGTAAGCACTCCCAGCATCTCTCTCTACAGAGGGCAGAGTGCTGAGGCACAGATATTTCCATTTCTTAATTAAAATACAAAGATAAAGGAAAAAAAATGTAGAAAAAGGTGGTCTGAAGGTGTTTGGTAAATCTGAAGGTATTCAGGTAAATCTGAACTGGTTGAAGGTGTTTGGTGTTTCCTTCCAAAGCTGGTGTGAACTGGTTGAAGGTTTTTGGTGGTTCCTTCCAAAGCTGGTGTGAACTGGTTGAAGGTGTTTGGTGGTTCCTTCCAAAGCTGGTGTGAAATGGTTGAAGGTGTTTGGTGGTTCCTTCCAAAGGTGGTGTGAACTGGTTGAAGGTGTTTGGTGGTTCCTTCCAAAGCTGGTGTGAACTGGTTGAACGTATTTGGTGTTTCCTTCCAAAGTTGGTGTGAACTGGTTGAACATACTTGATGTTTCCTTCCAAAGGTGGTGTGAACTGGTTGAAGGTGTTTGGTGGTTCCTTCCAAAGCTGGTGTCACCTGAACTGGTTGAAGGTGTTTGGTGTTTCCTTCCAAAGCTGGTGTGAACTGGTTGAACATACTGGGTGTTTCCTTCCACAGCTGGTGTCACCCAAACTGGTTGAACATATTTGGTGTTTCCTTCCAAAGCTGGTGTGAACTGGTTGAAGGTGTTTGGTGGTTCCTTCCAAAGCTGGTGTCACCTGAACTGGTTGAAGGTATTTGGTGGTTCCTTCCAAAGCTGGTGTCACCTGAACTGGCTGAAGGTGTTTGGTGTTTCCCTCCAAAGCTGGTGTGAACTGGTTGAAAGTATTTGGTCTTTCGTTCCTTGCTACTTCCATGCCAAGTTCCCTACCCAGGGTTTCTGGGAGGCTGAGAGCACAGAACTCAACGACTGAAAGAGCCACAGCTTCCTTTATGAGCTTCACAGCAGCTTTCCTGCTCTTCTCCAGCAGAGAAACAGGCAGGAGAAAAGAGCAGGTGATTGATGGGGAAAGGTTTTTCTGCTCTCTGCCTTTTTAATAGACCAAAATAAAGGAGCTGCTGTGTGATGCCAGGAGAAAGGAGATTGTATCAGTCCAGGTTATACCCTGGGTAATAAATCCAAATGCATCACAACCAAGATTAGTTTTTTGTTAAAACCAAACCAAACCAGGGCAGCAAACCAGCTGATTTTCCTCCCAGCTCTTGGAAGTGAATCTGTTTGGTGTCAGGCTGAAAGAAGGCAGCGTGTAAGTAACTGAGAAAGTGTTTACTCAGTGAATTAGTTCAGCTTTCATTGTGCACAGGGGATTATGGCCTCAGCAGTGGATGAGCTCCATTTCAGGCTGGAGTGGCTCACTTAGCTACCTCCAGGGCAGGACTAATTATCATAGGACTTAGGCCATTAAAGGGCTTTAACTACCAGTGCTCTCTCCCAGGTCTGGATTAACTGTTTGCCTAGAGCAAGCTGCCTTAGATAACCATTCAGCCTAATGGTCTGCTTTGATTTCTCTGCCCCCTCTGCCCACCCCTTTTGCCTTTAAACTCCACGTTATTGGCAGAGCTGGAACAATAGCTAAGAATATCAATACTGCTGCAGCAAAAATATCCAAGGACTTCTGTTACAGAATTTCTTTTTCTTTACCATTGCCAAGGTAACTTTAGCAAGTGCTGTCTTGCATGGCAGAAAGCCTTTACCTGGCTCAAGGTGGAGCAAGAGGGACTGCTCACAGGACATGACCCTCAAGGGAAAATATCAAAATGCCCACAGAGCCCAGCTCTGTCTTATTCTGTTGCTGTCTGCGTGACAACAATGTGTCAGAAGGAACTCTGCATAGAAATAGCAAAAGACTATTGGGCCCTGAGGCTCTAAGTAGCTAAGATGAGAGCAGGTTTATTACCTCCCTTCAATAAAGAAGACCTGGGGGTAGGGAAGATTTAAATGGTTTGCCCAAGGTATCAGCTGTAGAACGTGGCAGTGGCTGGTCTGCTCTTTAGCATTAAAAGTACATCTGAAAAAGATCATCCCAGGGATCTTGGCCTCCTCAGCTTTGGTGCTAGTGGATCAGCACATCTGGGTGGTTTTCAGGCTGGAAGGGGACGGCTGAAAGAGGTACAGCTCAAGACTGCAAAATCAGATTACAGCTTGGACAGGTAGCCTCTTTCTATACAGGACCTCAGGAGGGCATTGGAGGACTCTAGCAGGTGGCAGGCTGGAAGCAAACCAGGTGACTCTTCACAGAGCTGGGCAGCACCTTGTTTGTGCTGCAGGTGTGGGGGTTCAGAGCTCTAGGGGGGAAAAAAAAGTACTTTTAAAAGAACTTGTACAGAAGTATAGAGTGAGTGGATTTCTGGTCTGCTCCTTTGTGCTTGTAGGGAGAAGGCTGCAGAGCTGTTGTCCTTTGTGCTGACCAACACTCCCTGGCTCTTGTCTTCTGCTCTGCTGTCTCTGTGTCCCCTCAGGACAATACTTAAGGCAGCAGGGAGAGCAGTGCATAGAACCCCTTGGCACCATTTGAATGTGACCTCATTCTTCTTCAGCACTACACAGCCCCCTTAAGACAGCTTTTCCTCTCCACCTGCCAGTTTTGTACAGTGAAGGAAATACCACTTAATGCCACCTACTCTGTTGAGTACTCATGGCCCAGACTGGCAACCAGTTGCAGGCACAGATGATCTTACTCATGTGAGGAACTCAGGTGTTTTGGAGAGAGCATTTGTCCAGTCAAAGCCCATAACCCCCCTGGCAGCAGAGGTTAAAAGCTGGGATGGAGATTTGTACTCCCCCCTCTTTCACAGAATCATGGAATCATTTGGGTTGGAAAAGACCTTTAGGCTCATCCAGTCCAACCATCATCTAACTCTACCAAGGCTGAGAGTAAACCATGGCCCTCAGCATCACATCTCTGCCTCTCTGAAACAACTCCAGGGATGGAGAACCCTTTCAGTGAAGAAGTTTCTTCTGATATCCAACTGAAACCTCCCCTGGTGCAGCTTGAGGCCATTTGTCTCAAAATACTTTGAAACCACCATGGTGTTTCACTCTCATTTCCTTTTCCATTAAATCATAGACCCACAGAATTGTTTTGGTTGGAAGAGGCCTCTCAGATCACCCAGTCCAACCACCAGTGTAACACCACCATGGTCATTAAACCATGGCCCAAAGTGCCATGGCCACATAGCTCTTGAACACCTCCAGGGATGGGGACTCCACCACCTCCCTGAGTAGCCTGTTCCAATCCCTGACCACTCCTGCAGCAAAGAAACTTTTCCTCATCTCCAACCTAAATCTCTTCTGGCACAATTTCAGGCCATTTCCTCTCCTTCTACCACCTGAGACTAGGGAAAAGAGACCAACCCCCACCTCACTCCTTTCAGGGAGTTGCAGAGAGCAATGAGGTCTCCCCTCAGCCTCCTCTTCTCCAGACTAAACATCCCCAGCTCCCTCTCCAGAACTGTTCTCCAGACCTTCCCCCAGCTTTGTTGCCCTTCTAGTATAAAAATCAAGATGATTTTTGTGGCACTTCTCTTGGTGTTGTTAACAAACTACCAGAGTGCAGCTCAGAACCATGCTCTGTGCACAATGCAAGACAATCACTGACCCAGGCAGACAATGGTTTTAGATGAGCAGTTGCTGCTCAACTTCTTGTGTTCTCCAACTCAGGAAGGATAACATGTGTGTAAGGTTAGACACATGCTCAAAAGCCAAGGTGGATGCAAAGCAAAGCCCCCAAAAGGATGCTCAGGTTGGGGACAGGGCACAGCCTGTACAGATTAAACCCACTCAGTTGACCTGAATAAAGTCAAGCACTGGAGATGAGAAGGCTCTGGGGAGACCTAATAACAACCTTCCAGTACCTGAAGGGGGCCTGCAAGAAAGCTGCAGGGGGACTGTTTCCAAAGGCCTGCAGTGATAGGACCAGGGCCAATGGTTTGAAGTTAGAGCAGAGACGATTTAGATTGGATGTGTGGAACAAGTTCTGCACCATGAGGGTGGTGGAACACTGGAACAGGTTGCCCAGGGAGGTAGTTGAGGTCCCAACCCTGGAGATCTTCAAGGTGAGGCTGGAGAGGGCTGTGGGCAACCTGATCTAGTTGGGGATGTCCCTGCTGACTGCAGGGGGGTTGGACTGGATGAGCTTTGGTGGTCCCTTCCAACCCAAACCTTTCTCCAATTCTATGATTCTATGATTCTCTGACCTACATCCAGGTCTTGCTGAAGACATGGCTATGAAACCTGAAGAAGAGTGAGGGCTTACCCTTGTCCAAGCATGTACAGGAGCCTGCACCCTCCTGCAGGCCTCCTCCTTGCTGGCAGGCTGGGAGCAGGCAGCATTTGAAAGCAGTTCCTGTCCAGCACAGGGGATTTCTTCCTCCTTTGACACTCTCCCCCTTCCTTTTGTTCATGACCTTTCTTGGCTAAATCAATTCTGCATTTTTGCAGCCCAGTCAACAGCTTTCACAGCATTTTTTCAGAGCTCTGAAGTCTCCTGCAGATGGATGAAACATGCCCCCCCCCCCCCAAAAAAAAATAGGTTCTGCTGCTTCGTCTATATGGAAATTGTCTAATTTCTGCCTTCCTCTGATCTCTTCCTCTGAGGATAATGGGGTTTGTTACTTTCCCTTTTTGCCCCTGATACAGGTGTGAACTGGAAGGCAAGACAACCTGCTTACTGGAGTGCAAGTTATTTGTTGTTTGCAGATGAATGGAGCTGGTTTTCATTTCCTGGGATTTGGAGTATTAAATTCCTTCCCCTCGTCGTTTACCCACGGCTTGACATCTCCTGTTTTCAACTCATTCATTGCTCATCACAGCTGAAAGCCATCACCTTGAAGCCCATCAAGAAAAAACACAACTGAAGCAACTCCCTAAGAAAGAAAAGAGGCAGGTAATTGTGAAACAGCCTCTGAAGAGAGAGCATTTCTCAGAGGCAAACCAGACCGTCTGAGGATTTCCCCTCTGGGGACCAAGGGTGCTCCAAGCCTGGGTGAAATATTTGCCAACACAAAGATGCTGAGGGCACTGGAACATCTCTGTGATGAAGAAAGGCTGAGAGAATTTGGGCTGGAGAAGAGCAGCCTGAGGGGGATCTCATCAATGTTGAGCAATACTTCAAGGGTGCGTGTCAGGAGGATGGGGCCAGGCTTTGTTCAGTGGTGCCCAGTGACAGGACAAGGGCTAAGGGGGCACAAACTGGAACATAAGAGGTTCCATCTAAACATGAAGAGGAACTTCTTGAAGTTCTTTAAGGCTAAAAGAGCACTGGAACAGGCTGCCCAGGAGAAGTTGTGGAGTCTCCACCTCTGGAGACATTCAAACCCACCTGGATATGTTCCTGTGTGACCTTCTCTAGGTGACCCTGCCTTGGCAGGGGAGTTGGACTCAATGATCTCTAGAGGTCTCTTTCATTTCCTCCCTTTCTGTGATTCTATGAAATCTAAAAAGAAAAAGAAAAAAAGCTCCTCCAGCAAAAATTCATTGCTGGAATAATCTAGGAGCAAGCAAATCTGCTCTGTCCTCACCAGGAGAGCTGAAAACTATGCACTTCCAAGGGCAGGGACTGCCTCTTGCTATGTGCCTGCTCAGCACAGCGAACCCCTGACCCCCTTTGTAGCAGACAGGGATAACTATGGGGAGACAAGAACCCCAGAGCTAAGGCCAGCATGTTCTGGTGCCTCCTTCTCTTGTTTACCCAATGCAGGTTTTCCACCTTCCAGGGAAACTGCAATTAACTTGTAAATGTGTGCTGCAAAATTAATTTCCCACCAGCTGCTGCTTTGTAGCTAGGAGGAAAAGGTCAATGAAGCACCAGCAGGAACTCTGCTGTGGTCCTCATGACAAGTCCTGCCCTGGCACAAAAAAAGCTTTATGAAACCAATAAGCCCAGCCCAGCTTCCACAGAGAAGCCTAAGGACTCAAAGAGTTGCAAGGCTACTTGGAGATACTCCATCCAAAATGCTCCTGCCTCTAGCACAGGCAACAGGGACTGGAAGCAGCAAGCTGAACCCCACAGCCAGGTCTGCAGCACTCTGTAGAGTTTAAACCAAAACAGAGGAAACTTAGGTGTGTCTCCATCCTCTGAGAGGTGGTCCTTATTTTGGATAAACAACCAGTTTTCTCTACTCAACTGCCCTTTACTGGCCTGGATCAGGAATAGTGTGGCCAGCAGGAGCAGGGAAGTCATTCTGCCCTGTGCTCAGTACTGGTTAGACCACACCTTGAGTACTGTGTCCAGTTCTGGGCTCCTCAATTTAAGAAGGACATTGAGAGACTTGAATGTGTCCAGAGAAGGGCAGCAAGGCTGGGGAGGGGTCTGGAGCACAGCCCTAAGAGGAGAGGCTGAGGGAGCTGGGGGTGTTTAGCTTAAGAGAAGGCTCAGGAGAGACCTCATTGCTCTCTACAACTACCTGAAGGGAGGTTGTAGCCAGGTGGGGGTTGGGCTCTTCTCCCGGGCAACCAGCACCAGAACAAGGGGACACAGTCTCAAGCTGTGCCAGGGGAAGTTTAGGCTAGAGGTGAGGAGAAAGTTCTTCACAGAAAGAGTAATTGGCCACTGGAATGTTCTGCCCAGGGAGGTGGTGGAGTCACCATCCCTGGAGGTGTTCAAAAAAACCTTGGATGTGGCACTTGGAGCCATGGGTTAGTTGTCAGGAGGTGTTAGGGATTAGGTAATAGGTTGGACTTGATGATCTCTGAGGTCTTTTCCAGCCTGGTTGATTATGTGATTGTGTGATGCTGTGTGATGCTGTGTGATTGTGTGTGATTGTGTGATGCTGTGTGATTGTGTGTGATTGTGTGATTGTGTGATGCTGTGTGATTGTGTGTGATTGTGTGATGCTGTGTGATTGTGTGTGATTGTGTGTGATTGTGTGTGATTGTGTGATGCCGTGTGATGCTGTGTGATTGTGTGATGCTGTGTGATGCTGTGTGATTGTGTGTGATTGTGTGATTGTGTGTGATTGTGTGTGATTGTGTGATGCTGTGTGATTGTGTGTGATTGTGTGATGCTGTGTGATTGTGTGTGATTGTGTGTGATTGTGTGTGATTGTGTGATGCCGTGTGATGCTGTGTAATTGTGTGTGATGCTGTGTGATTGTGTGTGATTGTGTGATGCTGTGTGATGCTGTGTGATTGTGTGTGATTGTGTGTGATTGTGTGATGCTGTGTGATTGTGTGATGCTGTGTGATGCTGTGTGATTGTGTGTGATTGTGTGATTGTGTGATGCTGTGTGATTGTGTGTGATTGTGTGATTGTGTGATGCTGTGTGATTGTGTGTGATTGTGTGTGATTGTGTGATGCCGTGTGATGCTGTGTGATTGTGTGTGATTGTGTGATTGTGTGTGATTGTGTGTGATTGTGTGATGCTGTGTGATTGTGTGATGCTGTGTGATTGTGTGTGATTGTGTGATGCCGTGTGATGCTGTGTGATTGTGTGTGATTGTGTGTGATGCTGTGTGATTGTGTGTGATTGTGTGATGCTGTGTGATGCTGTGTGATTGTGTGTAATTGTGTGTGATTGTGTGTGATTGTGTGTGATTGTGTGTGATTGTGTGATGCCGTGTGATGCTGTGTGATTGTGTGATGCTGTGTGATGCTGTGTGATGCTGTGTGATTGTGTGTGATTGTGTGTGATTGTGTGTGATTGTGTGATGCCGTGTGATGCTGTGTGATTGTGTGTGATTGTGTGTGATTGTGTGTGATTGTGTGTGATTTTGTGATGCTGTGTGATTGTGTGTGATTGTGTGTGATTGTGTGTGATTGTGTGTGATTGTGTGATGCTGTGTGATTGTGTGTGATTGTGTGTGATTGTGTGATGCTGTGTGATTGTGTGTGATTGTGTGTGATTGTGTGATGCCGTGTGATGCTGTGTGATTGTGTGTGATTGTGTGATGCTGTGTGATTGTGTGTGATTGTGTGTGATTGTGTGTGATTGTGTGATGCTGTGTGATTGTGTGTGATTGTGTGTGATTGTGTGTGATTGTGTGATGCTGTGTGATTGTGTGTGATTGTGTGATGCTGTGTGATGCTGTGTGATTGTGTGTGATTGTGTGATGCTGTGTGATGCTGTGTGATTGTGTGATGCTGTGTGATGCTGTGTGATTGTGTGATGCTGTGTGATTGTGTGTGATTGTGTGATGCTGTGTGATTGTGTGTGATTGTGTGATTGTGTGATGCTGTGTGATTGTGTGATGCTGTGTGATGCTGTGTGATTGTGTGTGATTGTGTGATTGTGTGTGATTGTGTGTGATTGTGTGATGCTGTGTGATTGTGTGTGATTGTGTGATGCTGTGTGATGCTGTGTGATTGTGTGTGATTGTGTGTGATTGTGTGATGCTGTGTGATGCTGTGTGATGCTGTGTGATTGTGTGATGCTGTGTGATGCTGTGTGATTGTGTGATGCTGTGTGATTGTGTGTGATGCTGTGTGATGCTGTGTGATTGTGTGTGATTGTGTGATGCCGTGTGATGCTGTGTGATTGTGTGATGCCGTGTGATGCTGTGTGATTGTGTGTGATTGTGTGTGATGCTGTGTGATTGTGTGATGCTGTGTGATGCTGTGTGATTGTGTGTGATTGTGTGTGATGCTGTGTGATTGTGTGATGCTGTGTGATTGTGTGTGATTGTGTGTGATGCTGTGTGATTGTGTGATGCTGTGTGATGCTGTGTGATTGTGTGATGCTGTGTGATGCTGTGTGATTGTGTGATGCTGTGTGATTGTGTGTGATTGTGTGTGATGCTGTGTGATTGTGTGATGCTGTGTGATGCTGTGTGATTGTGTGATGCTGTGTGATTGTGTGTGATTGTGTGATGCTGTGTGATTGTGTGTGATTGTGTGATGCTGTGTGATGCTGTGTGATTGTGTGTGATGCTGTGTGATTTTGTGATGCTGTGTGATGCTGTGTGATTGTGTGATGCTGTGTGATGCTGTGTGATTGTGTGTGATTGTGTGATTGTGTGATGCTGTGTGATTGTGTGTGATTGTGTGATGCCGTGTGATGCTGTGTGATTGTGTGTGATTGTGTGATTGTGTGTGATTGTGTGTTTGTGTGTGATTGTGTGATGCTGTGTGATGCTGTGTGATGCTGTGTGATTGTGTGTGATTGTGTGTGATTGTGTGTGATTGTGTGATTGTGTGTGATTGTGTGTGATTGTGTGATGCTGTGTGATGCTGTGTGATTGTGTGTGATTGTGTGATTGTGTGTGATTGTGTGTGATTGTGTGATGCTGTGTGATGCTGTGTGATGCTGTGTGATTGTGTGATTGTGTGTGATTGTGTGTGATTGTGTGATGCCGTGTGATGCTGTGTGATGCTGTGTGATTGTGTGTGATTGTGTGCTTGTGTGTGATTGTGTGTGATTGTGTGATGCCGTGTGATTGTGTGTGATTGTGTGATGCTGTGTGATGCTGTGTGATTGTGTGATTGTGTGTGATTGTGTGTGATTGTGTGATGCCGTGTGATGCTGTGTGATTGTGTGTGATTGTGTGCTTGTGTGTGATTGTGTGTGATTGTGTGATGCCGTGTGATGCTGTGTGATTGTGTGATGCTGTGTGATTGTGTGTGATTGTGTGATGCTGTGTGATGCTGTGTGATTGTGTGTGATTGTGTGTGATTGTGTGATGCTGTGTGATGCTGTGTGATTGTGTGTGATGCTGTGTGATTTTGTGATGCTGTGTGATGCTGTGTGATTGTGTGATGATGTGTGATGCTGTGTGATTGTGTGTGATTGTGTGATTGTGTGATGCTGTGTGATTGTGTGTGATTGTGTGATGCCGTGTGATGCTGTGTGATTGTGTGTGATTGTGTGATTGTGTGTGATTGTGTGATGCTGTGTGATTGTGTGTGATTGTGTGATTGTGTGTGATTGTGTGTGATTGTGTGATGCTGTGTGATGCTGTGTGATGCTGTGTGATTGTGTGTGATTGTGTGTGATTGTGTGTGATTGTGTGATTGTGTGTGATGCTGTGTGATGCTGTGTGATGCTGTGTGATTGTGTGTGATTGTGTGATTGTGTGTGATTGTGTGTGATTGTGTGATGCTGTGTGATGCTGTGTGATGCTGTGTGATTGTGTGATGCTGTGTGATGCTGTGTGATTGTGTGTGATTGTGTGATTGTGTGATGCTGTGTGATTGTGTGTGATTGTGTGATGCCGTGTGATGCCGTGTGATTGTGTGTGATTGTGTGATGCTGTGTGATTGTGTGTGATTGTGTGTGATTGTGTGTGATTGTGTGATGCTGTGTGATTGTGTGATTGTGTGTGATTGTGTGTGATTGTGTGTGATTGTGTGATGCTGTGTGATTGTGTGATTGTGTGTGATTGTGTGTGATTGTGTGATGCTGTGTGATGCTGTGTGATTGTGTGTGATTGTGTGATTGTGTGTGATTGTGTGTGATTGTGTGATGCTGTGTGATGCTGTGTGATGCTGTGTGATTGTGTGATTGTGTGTGATTGTGTGTGATTGTGTGATGCTGTGTGATGCCGTGTGATGCTGTGTGATTGTGTGATTGTGTGTGATTGTGTGTGATTGTGTGTGATTGTGTGTGATTGTGTGATGCCGTGTGATGCTGTGTGATTGTGTGTGATGCTGTGTGATTGTGTGCTTGTGTGTGATTGTGTGTGATTGTGTGATGCCGTGTGATGCTGTGTGATTGTGTGATGCCGTGTGATGCTGTGTGATTGTGTGATGCTGTGTGATTGTGTGTGATTGTGTGTGATTGTGTGATGCCGTGTGATGCTGTGTGATTGTGTGATGCCGTGTGATGCTGTGTGATTGTGTGATGCTGTGTGATTGTGTGTGATTGTGTGATGCTGTGTGATGCTGTGTGATTGTGTGTGATTGTGTGATTGTGTGTGATTGTGTGTGATTGTGTGATGCTGTGTGATGCTGTGTGATTCTGTTGGAGCAGATTTTCTCACCTTGCTTGATCATGAAGCTACTTTGGGGGCACTACACTTCCCAGGCATATCAAAGGGTCAAGGAGAGATGAGGGTGATGGGTGGAACAGCAACAATGTGTTACAGAATCACAGAATTATTGAGGCTGGAAAAGACCTCTGAGATCACCCAGTCCAGCCTATGAGCTAACACCACCACATCAGCAAAACTCTGCCACCAAATGCCACATCCAAGCTTTTCAAAAACACCTCCAGGGTTGGCCACTCCACCATCTCCCTGAGCAGTCACTTCCAGTGTCTGATTCCCCTTTCCATGAGGAAGTGCTTCCTAATATCCAACCTAACCCTCCCCTGGCACAGCTTCAGGCCATGCCATCTTGTCCTGTCCCAAGTGGCCTGGGAGAAAAGCCTGACCCCCAAGATGCCATTGGCTTTCTGTGCCCCCTGGGTACACTGCTGGCTCATGTTCAGCAGCTGTCAGCTGGAATGAATCATAGAATCATAGAATCATAGAATCATAGAATCAGTCAAGGTTGGAAGGAACCACAAGGAAGAACTTGTTCCATTCCTTCTGAACTAAGGGCATCTCCTGAGCATCACCAACACAGGAGAGAACTATTCCCCACAAGGAAGAATTAATGAATTGTGTTTTCCTCTGGGTTTAAACTCTTCCAGCCCTTCCACAGTGACCACAGATCCCACTCTACTGCCCAGTTTTCTCCTCCCTGCTTCACATGCTTGCTTGGGAAACCAACTAGAAGTGAGGAGGCACAAGCTGACCATCAAATAATCTGCTTGCTTGGGTGGTGAGTAGCCAAATAAACTGCGCAGTCATGTCTTAACTCTTGCATCTAGAGCTCATTCAGATGACCTCTCAGCCAGTGCTTAAAACAGTCACCTGGGATAGGGCAGCTCCTTCTGTGTGCCAGGGACTAGTCAACTGGATTTGAATTTCCTCTGTCCTGTGTGGTTGCCTCTTCCTTCTTGTGCCTGCCTTTTCTGAGCCACTTAGGTTCATAGAACCATGGAATGGTCTGGGTTGGAAGGCACTGCCAGAGGTCATGCAGTCCAACGCCCTCTGCACTCAGCAGGGACATCCTTAACTAGACCAGGTTGCCCAGAGCCCTGTCCAGCCTCACTTTGAATATCTCCAGGATTGGGGCCTCAACTACCTCCTTGGGCAACCTGTTCCAGTGTTCCACCACCCTCATAGTAAAGGACTTGTTCATAACATCCAATCTAAGTCTTCTCCCAGGTTCTCCTGATGAAGAATTTGCAAGGTCTCTCTTTCATGCCAGTGTGGAAGAAAAGCCAAAGCCACTGAACCCCTCGTGAACTAGAATGTGTGTTTTCTCTCCAGCTTGCAGAGAGCAGAGGGCAAGAAGCCTCCCCATTGGCAGCTCCACAATACCTGCCTCCCAGGATGCTTTCCTCCTAATCCCCCAGTAACAGGAAGATGTTTTGTGCCCTGAAGCGTGAAGGTTTGTGTGTCTTCCACAGCTCTGGGTGTTTTGTTTAAAATTCAGAGCATTGTGACCTCTCAATTAGCATCTGAGTTCCCTTCCTGTGGATGCTGCAGCAGCTGAGATCTGCTGACTTGGGGCTTCCAGCAGCAACACTTTGAACCACGGGGCAAGGAAATACACCAAGGTAGCAGAGCTCAGAGCAAGGCAGCAGGAGTGCCTCCTTCCAGTCAGAGGAGAAGCAGGCTGATGGCCTGGCTCACTCAAGCACTTGGATTGTCAGCCAACCCCATCCCTTCTCTAGGACATGTCATGATACCATGAGGGTGGTGGAACACTGGAACAGGTGCCCAGGGAGGTGGTTGAAGCCCCATCTCTGGAGATATTCAAGGTGAGGCTGGACAGGGCTGTGAGCAACCTGATCTAGTTGGGGATGTCCCTGCTGACTGCAGAGGGGGTTGGACTGGACGTCCTTTGGAGGCCCCTTCCAACCCAAACCATTCCATGATTCTGTGATTCATACAAGGAAGCCCTCAGACCTGTTCATGGTGTCCTCATCAAGGGACCTGACAGCTGAGTATCTGCTCCTTTGCTCATTCCTTGTGTTCAATGCATAATCTTTTTATTTGCTATCTGCTGTCCTAAGAGATGTGCACCTCTAAGAGTCCTACAAGTTGTCATGGACCACTCATGGTGGGAATGCAGAAAAGCAGTATGATCTCCTGGGGGTTGGTCTCTTCTCCCTAGTCTCAGGTGATAGAAGGAGAGGAAATGGCCTGAAATTGTGCCAGAGGAGGCCTAGGCTGGAGATGAGGAACAATTTCTTTGCTGCAAGAGTGGTCAGGGAGGTGGTGGAGTCCCCATCCCTGGAGGTGTTCAAGAGCTGTGTGGCCATGGCACTTTGGGACATGGTTTAGTGGCCATGGTGGTGTTGGATTAATGGCTGGACTGGATGATCTAAGAGAGCTTTTCCAACTGAAACAATTCTATGATTCCATGCCAGGAAGACCAACAGTTGGATGTCCCTCCCTCCTTTGCTGGCTGTGAGCCACATTGTGAGAACAGCACCAACATCTACTGGCCAGGGAGGGACCTGCACTCGGAAGGGACAACTCCTGCTTGGTGGCCTGCTCTGGACTCTCAGAAAGCACCTGTGATTTCCTACACATTTCCTTCTCCTGATCCACTAATTTCCCAGAGCCTTCTCTCCGTGCAATCACTCTGTCCTTTCATGGAATCACACGATCACAGGGGTTGAAAAGGGCTTCTGGAGATCGAGTCCAGCCCCCTTCCAGAGCAGGGTCACCTAGAACAGGTTGCACAGGAACACATCCAGGCAGATTTGGAATTACTCCAGAGAGGAGGTCTTCACCACCTCTCTGGGCAACCTGCTCCAGTGCTCTGTCACCCTCACAGTAAACAAGTTCCTCCTCGTGCTTAGGTGGAACTTCCTATGCTCAACTTTGTTCCTATTGCCTCTTGCCCTGCCAGGTGCAGGTCTTGTGCACAAGCCCTATGAGGAGAGGTTGAGGGAGCTGGGGGTGTTTAGCCTGGAGAAGAGGAGGCTCAGGAGAGACCTCATTGCTCTCTACAACTACCTGAAGGGAGGTTGTAGCCAGGTGGGGGTTGGGCTCTTCTCCCAGGCAACCAGCACCAGAACAAGAGGACACAGTC
Organism: Indicator indicator; assembly: GCF_027791375.1. Taxonomy (NCBI): domain Eukaryota; kingdom Metazoa; phylum Chordata; class Aves; order Piciformes; family Indicatoridae; genus Indicator; species Indicator indicator. Next base: position 9,108,697 of record NC_072022.1, on the reverse strand, counting down.
TCAAGTTGTGCCAGGGGAAGTTCAGGCTGGAGGTGAGGAGAAAGTTCTTCACAGAAAGAGTAATTGGCCATGGGATGTGCTGCCCAGGAAGGTGTGGAGTCACCATCCCTGGAGGTGTTCAAAAAGAGATTGGATGTGGCACTTGGAGCCATGGTTTAGTTGTCAGGAGGTGTTAGGGATTGGGTAATAGGTTGGACTTGATGATCTCTGAGGTCTTTTCCAACCTGGTTGATTCTGTGATTCTGTGCCAGTCTGGGACACAATTTCCCCCACAGCTGGGCTGCCAACAGCTGTGCCTGTTCCAATTTGGCATCCAGCTGGCACAAGCCTCTCCCTTCCTGCTAGCTCCCCGTGCATCCTCCTGCCCGGTGGCACACGAGAAAAACCCAAACGCTCCACAGCAGAACCACTGTGCTCTCAGAGATACCCAGAAAATTGCCCAAGCCTGTGTGCTCCCTGCTCTTTGGACTTGCTCCTTCCTCTTCTTCACACGTGGAACAAATGCCTCCTTTGGACCGTGGTGGGGTAACTTGGAGAGGTCTGCAGAATCGCTGCAGACAGACCCTGGGCTGGGGTTTTATTTTCCTATTGAAGCTCGATGGAAACGCAGGCACAGCAAGTCAGGGCCTGTCCCTCTTTGCTTCTCTCCTTTCTCTCTCTCTCTCTTTTTTTTTTTTTTTTTTTTTTTTTTTTATTTCTTCCAGGAGTGCTGATGATAAGAAAAGCAATGTCTAAATCTTCTTAATGGTGTTTATGCAAGCAGTTTTGCTTAGCTGCAAGTCCCTGCCACCCCCCTCCCCCCGTCCACCCTCCCCTCCCATCTCCCTGCTAATATCGCTGCTTCATTCCTTTCCCTGTTGGCTATTACTATGGACTACAGCGAATCTAAAACTAAATAATCCCCTTAGTGTCAAGTTTTCTGGGCTGAGCAAATAAATCTAACCAAATGCATTATCTAGGTGGAGGAGGCTGTTGTAAGGGGGGAAAAGAGAGAAGAGAGGGGAAAAAAAAAAGAAGAAGAAAAAAGATAAAAGCTCTTTTACTTTAAGGCAAGGAGTAAAAGCCTCATTTTTCATTCTCATTGTACTTTTAAAGTTGCTGGGCTTTATTATTTATTATTATTATCTTATTATTATTATTTTTTGTATTTTAAAATTATTTCATTATTATTATTGTTATTTATTACTATAATTATTATTTATTGTGTTTATTATTTATTATTATCATTATTATTATCATTATTATCATCATTATTATGGTTTTATTATTATCATAATTATTCTTTATTGTGTTTATTATTATTTATTATTATTATCATCATCATTATTATGTTTATTATTTTGTTGATTATTACCAGGGTTTTTATTGTTATTATAATTATTATTTATTGTGTTTATTATTGTTTATTATTATCATTATTATTATCATCATTATTATTATGTTTATTATTATGTTTATTATTATCAGGGTTTTATTATTATAATTATTATTTATTGTGTTTTTATTATTATTATCATAATCATCTTTGTTTATTATTATGTTTATTATTATGTTTATTATTATCAGGATTATTATTACTATTATTATTGTTGTTGTTGTTATTATTGTTATTATCATCATCATTATCATTATTATTATTATTATTAATTTCCTCCAAATTTTATCTGAACTTCATTGTTTGACCTTTTTCTCTTCCCACTGTAATTAAAATTAAAGAAATAAATAAAGAAACGAGTAAGTGCAGCAAAGCTGCTGATTTTCAGGCATTAAGAAGGAGGAAAGACCCCCAGATAAGGTTTCTGTTCCAATCCCCCTCTCAGAGGAGTAACTCTGATCAGGCAATAAAGTGCTTCTAAAGAAATAAACCCTGCCCCATGTCCCCTTTCCCTCAGGGAGGTGGGGCAGGGTGGGGAGGGGGAGGGAGATGGATGAAGGATATTATAAAACTCATTTGCAGGAGGAAGAAAGAGCACATGGAAGATCTGCATGTTGCAGGAGAGCTCTGCAGTGGTTCCTACCTGCCTCAAGTCCTGGAGCCAGCAGCTCCCAGGAGCAGAAGCAAACCTGCTCATGGGTGTTGTGGCAAGGAAGTCCACTTCTGGGGATGGTTCAGCCTGCATTTGGAAGCAGGGCTAAGCCAAACCTGCAGCCAAAGTGTATCACACCTGGAGAGATGAAAGGAGGTTGGAGTGAGGTGGGGGTCAATCTCTTCTCCCTAGTGATAAGTGACAGAGGAAATGGGAGGTTAGATATTAGGAGAAACTTTTTCACTGAAAAGGGTTCTCAAACGCTGGCACAGGCTGCCCACGAAGGTAGCTGAATCTCTGTCCTTGGAGGTGTTTCAAAGAGGCAGAGATGTGGTGCTGAGGGACAGGGTTTAGCACCAGCCCCGGCAGAGAGTGGTTGGTCTTTTCCACTATAACTGTGAGCTTAGCTGACATTTTTTCACCTGATGTGTTTGGGAGTGCAAGCAAACCACTCAGCTCTTAGCCAGCTATCCTCCTCTGCAAGCCCACAGCCAGCACCAGACATTGGACCTCCACTGGATTTCCACCAGCCGAAACTCTGGCTGGCACTGTCCCCAGAGATGCTGGCATGAACCAACTTTGGTCAGCTCTTGCCTTTCTCACCAGCCTTCCCTCCTTCCCCACATCTATACCACATGTGGTCTGGGGAAAGGGTGGCAGCATCCTCCACCCAGCAGTCTCCCTGAGCCCCAGCCTCATGCATTGTTCACATAAACAGCACAAATGACCTAAGGCTGGCACCGTTTCACTGAATTCATCCTCCCTCAATTGCTTCTCTTCAAATGCAGACCAAAATTGGCAGCTGCCTGGCATGGCTTCAACAAAATCAGAACCTGGCTCAGATTTCTGCAAGAAAAGAGCTCTCAAGTGTTGGCCTACATGAGGGAAAAACCAAACAGGTTGCTGGTTTGGGATACACAGCCACGGAGAGGAGCAGAAAGATCTCAGCCTCTTGGAGCTAAAGGCACTAATAGTGCAAAGTGCTGCTCCTCTTCCACACCTCCCCCAGGCCAAAGTCTGCCCTCTCCCAGTACAATGCTGCTCTTGGTTTGGTTTGGTTGTTTTGGTTTGGTTGTTTTGCTTTTTTCCACTTCAGGTTTGGAATAATGAAGTCAACAACCTTTTCTCTGCATTTGATTTAATCCCTTTGCATACGTTTTGGGTTCCCCATCTCTGCAGCCAGCCTGTGAGGTTGTCTGCTCTTGAGATCCATTAATCTTGAAATTTCTGCTGGCTTAGATGGACAAATATCAGATATTACTGTTTTAAACTGAGCCCATCCCTCTTGCTGTTCTCCTTTTTTTCTTTTTCTTTTTCTTTTTCTTTTTCTTTTTCTTTTTCTTTTTCTTTTTCTTTTTCTTTTTCTTTCTCTTTTTCTTTTTCTTTTTCTTTTTCTTTTTCTTTTTCTTTTTCTTTTCCTTTTCCTTTTCCTTTTCCTTTTCCTTTTCCTTTTCCTTTTCCTTTTCCTTTTCCTTTTTCTTTTTCTTTTTCTTTTTCTTTTTCTTTTTCTTTTTCTTTTTCTTTTTCTTTTTCTTTTTCTTTTTCTTTTTCTTTTTCTTTTTTTCTTTTTCTTTTTTTTTCTTTTTCTTTTTCTTTTTTTCTCTTTCTTTTTCTCCTTTTCTTTTTTCCCCTTTTTCTTCTTTTTCTTCTCCTTTTTCTTTTTCTTTTCCTTTACTTTTGCTTTTTCTTTTTCTTTCCCTTTTTCTTTTTCTTTCCCTTTTTCTTTTCCTTTTTCTTCTTTTTCTTCTCCTCTTTCTTTTTCTTTTCCTTTCCCCTTTTCTTTTTCTTTCCCTTTTTCTTTTTCTTTCCCTTTTTCTTTTCCCTTTTCTTCTTCTTCTTCTCCTTCTCATTTTTCTTTTCCCTTTCATTTTCTTTTCCTTTACCTTTTTCTTCTTTTTCTTTTTCTTCCTTTTCTTTTCCTTTTTCTTCTTTTTCTTTTCTTTTTTCTTCTTTTCCTTCTCCTTTTTCTCCTCCTTTTTTTCCTCCCTTTCCTTTTTCTTTACCTTTTTTTCTTTCCCACCCATTTTTTTTTTGATCAAACAACCTTTGTAATTTTTCAGACCCTTCTGGTTTAGAGATAAAACCAGATCCTTCTCTAACAGAAGGGATTGGCCTAGCTGCTTTTCCCGGGTCCCCTTCCAACCCCTACCATTCTGGGTAGCAGAGAGTTTGTTCTATCAATTCTCTTTATAAGTCTTCTCAAATGAAATAAAACCTCAAGCACTGATCATACTGGAAACAAAACCCAACAAACCCCAGACCAGTACAGACTACTCCCTCAGTTTAGGGATCAGGATCTGCAGCAGATGTCACAAGTAATCACAGGCCAGCTCTTGACCTGCTCTTGGTCCACACAGCAAGGAGAGCAGGCTCAGGCAATTTGCAGAACAATAGGGCAAGCATTTTGCTCATTTTAATCCAATACTCTTTGAAACATCTGCACAAATCTGCCAGCTTGGCTACAAATGAACTCCAGAAGCTGAAGAAAAGGGAGAATGGCAATCTTTGATAAAGAAGCTGAAGGACATTATTGAGGAGATGGTGCTGGATTACCCAGGAGCCCTAAGATGTTCTGTAACTTATCCATGCATCATCCCACACACATCACCCAGTGCCTCTGTCTCCTGGAAACAAGGTGGGAAATGAAGATGGGGAGGGGTCTGGAGAACAGGGCTGGTGAGGAGCAGCTGAGGGAACTGGGGGTGTTCAGCCTGGAGAAGAGGAGGTGGAGAGGAGACCTCATTGCCCTCTACAACTCCCTGAAAGGAGGTTGCAGTGAGGTCGATGTTGGTCTCTTCTCCCTAGTCTCAAGTGATAGAAGGAGAGGAAATGGCCTGAAATTGTGCCAGGGGAGGGTTAGTTTGGAGATGAGGAAAAGTTTCTTTGCTTCAAGAGTGGCCAGGGATTGGAACAGGCTGCCCAGGGAGGTGGTGGAGTCCCCATCTCTGGAGGTGTTCAAGAGCAATGTGTGACCATGGCACTTGAGCACATGGCTTAATGGCCATGGTGGTGTTGGGTTGATTGTTGAACTGGATGATCTTAGAGGGCTTTTCCAACTGAAACAACTCTGTGATTCTATGAAAAACACCACATGCAATTCAGTTCATGGGCACATTATTTTCTGCAAAATCTAGCTTTGATTTCTGCCAAATCTGGGACCTAGAGGGATGCCAAGTGTGCTGCAGTAAATTCCTGCTGATCTGCAGACTCCTAGGGAGCTTGTGGCGATGCACATTGAGCTTCCTGCATTGCCAGAAGGTAATTCCATATTAAAAGTTCCTGTAGAATGGCCAGCTCTAAAAATGGGCTGGTCCACTCCTCATATGAGTGTTTTGCCTGTAGTCTCCTTCTGTACTCTCTGTACACTCCCAGGAGTGTCCCTCTGAAACAAGCAATGGCTTTCAGGAGGTGGTTTTGGAGGGGATTTGTTTTTCATACACTCCACTTGCAGATCTATTTTTCCTGCATATCATTCCTGTAGGAATGATGTGCAGGCAAACCTCATGAAGTTCAGTAAGGACAAGTGCAGGGTCCTGCATATGGGGAGGAATATCAGCAGGCACCAGTGCAGGTTAGGGGCTGCTCTGCTGGAAAGCAGCTCCATGGAGAAAGACCTTGGAGTGCTGGTGGGCAGCACCTTCTGCTTGCTGAGGGCCAATGGGATCCTGGGATGTAGCAAAAAAATTGTGTCCAGCAGGGCTAGGAGTCCCCTCTGCTCTGCCCTGCTGAGACCACAGCTGCAATCCTGTGTCCAGGTTGCAGCTCCCTAGTTGAAGAGAGACAGAGACCTGCTGGGGAGAGTCCAAGGGAGAGGCAGGAGGATGCTTAGGGGACTTGAGCATCTCCCTGTGAAGAGAGCCTGAGAGCCCTGGGGCTGTTTAGTGTGGAGAGGAGAAGGCTGAGAGGGATCTGATCAATGTCTATCAATAGCTGAGGGGTGGGGGTCACATGGGTGAATGGGGGACAATCTCTTTTCAGTGGTGCACAGTAAGAAGACAAGGACCAATGGATACAAACTTGAACATAGAAGATTTCAGCTCAACATGAGGAGAAACTTCTTTTACAGTGAGGGTGACGGAGCCCTGGAGCAGGCTGCCCAGGGGGGTTGTGGAGTCTCTTTCTCTGGACACATTCAAACCCCACCTGGATGCATTCCTGTGCAGACTCCCCTGGGTGATCCTGCTTTTGGCAGGGGGTTTGGACTGGATGACCTCTGGATCACTTTAGGCAGTATGAGACCATCATTAGGTCCACCTCTGCTCTATGCTGTGCAAAATCATCTCTTAGCCACTTCTCAAAGGTCACATGCTCCAAAGCTCTGTGGTGGCTCTTTGCCAGGCTTGCCAGTCTCACTTGTAGCAACTGGGGAACCCAACACACACCACAGCACAAAAATAATCATTTTCCTTCTCCTGGTGCCTGTGGTACTGCTGCAACCTCCTTGCAGGTAGACCTCAACTCTCAAGGGCACAAAACTGACTCCTGTTCAGCTTGATGTTCCTCAGGACCCTCAGTCCTGCTGTGGGTGGGAGAGCAGCACCTCCCATCAAGTCCTGGGTGTGCAAACTCTTCTCTGCCAACAAGATAATCTGTCCAGGGGCCTTCAGTCCCAGTGCAGCACTTCAGCTGTTGCCTTCACCCTAGGTTGTCACCATTCTCCTAAGCAGATGGTGGCAGTTTCTTTCCACCACTTACCTGTTGTCCAGTTAAGGACTTGGTTGGCAGAGCACCACACATTAGATAAACAGAAATTTTACTGAGGGTTTATGTGCCCATCCTGGGACTCACAGGCAATCCTGATGCTTTCCTTGATGCTGTCACTCACTTCCTCTGCCTCTTCCTCTTTTTTTATAAGGCTGAATCACCACTGGAGTACTCTGCCAGATGACTGGTGCTGGGCTGGGGCCAGGGGCACAGAGCCAGGTTGGATTGAGTCTGTAGTAGCATGTATGGGATTGCAGGGCCCAAGCCTGGAGGGTTTGGGAGGAGGAATAGGACTGGGAGCCAAGCAGAGACAAGAGAGCTCCTGAGACAAGAGGCAGCAAAAGCAGGGAGCAGAATTCCCTGTGGGTATTTAACAGTGGGTTTGGTTGAACCAGACCAGGCTGCCTTCCAGCACAGCCCTGAGTCTCTCTGGTCAGCAAACAACTCCTTGATGCCACAGCTAGCAATACTACCCAGCTCCTCAAAGCCACACAAGAGGTCTGTCCTTCTGCATGGGAACACCTTGCTGCAGCTTCACCCTCCTTTTGTTCTCTCATGGCCCAGGAGCACAGGATCACAGGACCACAGTATATTAGAGGTTGGGAGGGACCTCCAAGCATCATCCAGTCCTACCCCTCTGCCACAACAGGATCACCCAGGGTAGTCCACACAGGAGTGCATCCAGGTGGGTGTTGAGAGCTTGACCCCCTTCCCTTGACCCCCACCCCTCAGAAATTGATAGACATTGATCAGATCCCTCTCAGCCTTCTCTTCTCCAGAGTAAACAGCCCCAGGGCTCTCAGTCTCTCTTCACAGGGAGATGCTCAAGTCCCCTAAGCATCCTCATAGCTCTCTGTTGGATTCTCTCCAGCAGGTCTCTGTCTTTCTTGAACTGGGGAGCCCCAAACTGGACACAGTACTTCAGGTGTGGTCTCATCAGGGCATAGTAGAGGAGGAGAAGAACCTCCCTAGCCCTGCTGGCCACAATTTATTGCTGCACCCCAGGATCCCATTGGCTCTCTTGGCCACCAGGGCACATTGCTGTCCCATGCAGAACTTGCTGCCCACCAGCACTCCAAGGCCTTTCTCCATGGAGCTGCTTTCCAGCAGGGCAGCCTCTAACCTGCACTGGTGCCTGCTGCTACTCCTCCCCAGATGCAGGACCCTGCACTTGTCCTTATTGAACTGCATGAGCTTTGCCTGCACCCAGCTCTCAGCCTGTCCAGCAAGTAGCTGGAACTGATGCAGTTCTTTGAAGTGCCTTTATCAATCTGTGCATCTGGGAGGTGGTTTGTTCCTTTTGGTCCACACAAAAGAGCAGATCTCCAGATCCTCCTGATTATGAGTACCAAATGCCTCTTTTCTCCTGGAGCTCAGCTGTACTTGCATCACTCTCATGCTGCAACAAATTTCCTCTTGCTGACATCTGGCTCTGTGCTCTCCTCCCCACTGGCAAATAGAAGATGATGTGAAATGTGTCCCTGGAGGTGTTCAAGAAACATGTGGCTGTGGCACTCTGGGACATGGTTTAATGGCCATGGTGGTCTCAGGTTGATGTTGGGACTGGATGATCTTAGAGATGTCTTCCAACCTGAACAATTCTCTGATTCCGTGCTCCTAGACATCAAATTTTCTGCTGAGGTAAAAGCAGAAGCTCTGTGAAGCTCTGTGAAAGGCACAGAGCACATCTTCAGTAAGATAAAGCTGCCATGAGGCCAAGGGGGAATAGGAAGAACTCGTTGAGAACCCTCTGTGCCACAGAGGGAGGAGTTTTGGCTGGAGATGCTGAAAGATGCGGAACAGGCGTGCTGCTGAGGACGGAGATTCGCCGTCTGCAACTCCTCCTGCTTCAAACAGAAGCTTGCACAGTTTGGAGATTAGTCATTGAAGGGTTCAGAATCATCTGGGACAGATCAAAGCATTTCATCTCTGCTGTGACATCACTCAGTGGTGTTATTTACAAGGGAATTTTTCAAGGAGGGGGGGAGGGGGCAGGGAATATGGGAAAAAAATGTGTTTGGAACAGAAAGTGGAAGGGTTTTCTTCTCCAGTGCAAAAGCAGGACCTCCTGGGACTGCCAGAACTTCACTTTCCTTCTGTCTTTTCCTCTCATTTGATTGTTGGTGATATGAGTGTGGCTTCTGAAGCCTGTGAGTGGTGGAGTCAGCATGATTACCAGGAAAAAGAAACCTATGTATGGAGCAGAAACCATGAAAGACACACAGCAGTGGAGCTCAGTGCAGCAGTTCTGCTGCCCCTTTGCCTTAACAGAGAGATAAAAGACCTCACCTGGAGTACTGTGTACAGGTCTGGAGACCTCAGTATAGGAAGGACATGGACCTGATGGAGCAGGTCCAGGAGAGGGCCATGAAAATGCTCAGAGGGTTGGAGCAGCTCTGCTATGAGGCCAGGCTGAGGGAGCTGGGGGTGTTCAGCCTGGAGATGAGGAGGGTCCAGGGAGACCTAATAGCAGCCTGCCAGTAACTGCAGGGAGCTACAAGAAGGCTGGAGAGAGACTGCTTGCAAAGGGCTGCAGGGACAGGACCAGGGGCAATGGCTTCAAACTAGAGCAGAGCAGATTGAGATTGGATGTGAGGAACAAGTTCTGCACCATGAGGATGGTGGAACACTGGAACAGGTTGCCCAGGGAGGTGGTTGAGACTCCATCCCTGGAGATATTCAAGGTGAGGCTGGACAGGGCTCTGGGTAACCTGATCTAGTTGGGGATGTCCCTGCTGACTGCAGGGAGGTCAGACTGGATGAGCTTTGAAGGTCTCTTCCAGCCCAGCCAATTCTATGATTCTATAAGAAAAATGATAGAAAATAATGTAAAAAGCTTTTGCACGCAAGGTCTTTTTATTTTTGTTTTCTTTCCCCAGTTGCTCTTAGATACGATAGAGGCCAAGTGTTTAGTGGAATTCAGACCAGAAGTGTCTTTTCCATAGAATCCTGGAATCACAGAATGGTTTGGGTTGGGAGGAATCTCAAAGCTCATCCAGTTTCAACCCCCCCCTGCCATGGGCAGGGACACCTCCCACCAGCCCAGGTTGCTCAAGGCCTCATCCAACCTGGCCTTGAACACCTCCAGGGAGGAGACATCCACAGCCTCCTTGGGCAACTTGTTCCAGTGACTCCCCACCCTCACTGTCCAGAATTTCTTCCTCATCTCCAGTCTCAATCTGCCCTCTTCAAGCTTCAATCCATTCCCTCTCATCCTTGTCCTCAGGGAAAGAGCTACTTGCAGTGGTGATTTAAGGGAAATCCTGGGGACAGTAGCCCAGCTGCTGCTGCTGGTTCCCTGGAACAGCTCAGATCTGCCCAAAGCATTTCAGCAGTCAGACCTGAAAGCTTCACCCCAGAGCACATCAGTGCAGCCCTCCCTGCAGACACTCCCTAACCAAATTCCTCCTTGTCACGCTGATTGCCTGAATGCTTGCAGTCATCAAGTTTGCTCTCTAATCCCTTCACTTTCAGCCAGGCATCCAGGGAGGACTTTTTCCCCCAAAGAGCAAAGGCTCTACAAGACCAGAGGGACCCAAAGAGCAGGAAAAAAGAAAAAATCAAAAATGGGGAGGGGGTCGCTGAGGGAAAAAAAAAAAGTCAGAGGTATTTTTAAGATGCTGATTTAAGAGTGCTATTAAAAATGCTGCCCACATAGCCTTTTAACCCTCAAAGATATCAGATAACTTTTTTTTTTTTCCCCCTGCAGTGAGATGAAGTGGCTGTCATTATCTGTGGAGGTCTGTATCATATTGGAATCTGCCAGAGCAGGTCAGCAAGTCCGTGGTGTTCTGGTCCCAGCTCTGGCACTGAATTACATTTCCCAGGCACAATGGCTGCAGAATGGGTGGGTGCTTTGTCATTTAAACTGCATAAAGAGGCAGAAATTGATTTTTATTGTGGATCTTCATATCTAATAAAGCTCTGAGGAGCTCTTTTCTTCTCCGATTGAATGGCCATTGAATGCTTTCAATCTAGTTCTGTGTTTCATGCCTAAACTGAATAGTGGCAGGAGGAAAATAGATGGGGGGAAGAGAGGCCAAGTCACTTTCCAGATTGAAAAGGATACAGAAGAGAAATAAAAAAATAAAAAAAAATAATAAAAAAAAGAATCAGAAAAAGGAAAAAAAAAGAAAGAAAGAAAGAAAGAAAAAAGCCATTTAAGTGGAAAAGGGAACTTTCCTGATGCTGAGGAAAAAATTGCTTTGTGCAAGGTGCACACACGAGGACGTGGCTGCACACAGCTGTGTGGTGGTGTGTGAGGAGACATGGAAGCCACCAGAGGGTTGCCAGGGGACCCTGCTGCTACCTGCATCTCGAGTCTCTGCCCTGGGACTGGAGATTTCCAGCTCTCTGGTCAGGCCATGTCAACCTTGCACGTTCCCCAGAGCTGCCCTTTCTGCCTCGCCCTCTGGAACTCCTCTTTTGCTTGGGCTGCTGTAAGATGGGAAAGGGCTCAGTTTATGTTGCCATTAATTAGAGGAGAGATTGGTTTCCCCGTGCAATGTTTTTTAATGTAATTAGCACCTCGTTCATCACGTCCTCCTCGAATCAACAAAGAGACAATAATACATAATGGCTTTGCAGTTACTCTTTGATATGTATTGCTCATTTAGTCCCCTTCCCCTCGGGAAGCTTCATCACAATTAACAAGGCCAGTAGTGTTAGCATTAATTGGTCGTGCTGATGGTCTGATCTAAGGTCCCAAGGAGTCCTCCTATAGCATTGCAGACTCTGGTCAGACACACTTGGGAACTCTGCCTAATTGAATGTTGAGTCTCTTGATCGTTAGACCCAGGAGGAAAAGTCATTGCCTGCTCATAGGCTCAGCCTTTGAAGCAGCAGGCCATGGGAGGAATGGAATGCTCCCTGACAGCCCTTGCAGGACCTGGAGGGGGTGTCATGCAGCTGCCAGCTCCACTGGGCTGCCCTCTTGCCAATGCCACCAAACTGCTGCTCTCCTGCACTCCAGCATCTTCAAGTTCTGTGTAACTAAGTCCAAAGGTGCCAAGCTGTGAGGGTTGGATTTCTTGCATGGCCATTTTTGTTGTTTTCACTCTGTGTGGATGATTGAACTCATGGCCTGGTGCCTCCCCAGCTAGCACTGGGCATCCCTTCAGTCTAGGCTAGTGCAGGAGATTTTACAGGATCACAGAAAATTCAGGTTGGAAAAGAGCCTCAGGATCACCAAGTCCAACCCAGAACCCTACTCTGCAAGGCTCACCCCTGAACCATAGCCCCAAGCACCACATCCAAACCACCTTGAAACACAGCCAGGCTTGGGGACTCCACCACCGCCCTGGGCAGCACATTCCTGTGCCTGACCACTCTTGATGGGAAAAACTTTTACTAATGTCCAGCCTAAACCTCCCCTGTTGCAGCTTGAGGCCATTCCCTCTTGTTCTATCACTAATTACCTGTGAGAAGAGACCAGCACCAACCTCTCCACAACCTCCTTTCAGGTAGTTGTAGACAGCAATGAGGTCTCCCCTCAGCCTCCTCTTCTTCAAACTAACCATCCCCAGATGCTCTTCATCAGATTTACTCTCCAGGTCCTTCCCCAGCTTCTTTTCCCTCCTCTGCCCTTGATCCAGCCCCTCCACATCTCTCTTGGATTGAGGTGCCCAAAATTGAACACAATACTTGAGGTGTGGTCTCACCAGAGCTGAGTACAAGGGGACAATCCCCTCCCTGCTCCTGCTGGATTTTAGCAGCTCCCTAACTCTAACCACAGTGATGGGACCAGGGGCAATGGCTTCTAATCAGAGCAGAGCAGATTTATATAGGATGTTAGGAAGAAGTTCTTTCCTGTGAGGGTGGTGGAACACTGGGACAGGTTGCCCAGGGAGGTGGTTGAGGCTCCTTCCCTGGAGATATTCAAGGTGAAGCTGGACAGGGCTCTGGGCAACCTGATCTAGTTGGGGATGTCCCTGCTGCCTGCAGGGAGGTCAAACTGGATGACCTTTGGAGGTCCCTTCCTGCCTTGGACCATTCTATGATTCTATGGTTTAGTGGGCATGGTGGTGGTGGGTTGATGGTTGGCCTTGATGATCTTAGAAGTCTTTTCCAACCTGAATGATTCTATGATTGTGTGATTTGACTGCTCAACTACTTGCTGCTTCACCCTTAGAAAATTCCTCCATATAGGTTGGAGGTAGGCTCTGGGCAGCCAAAGCAATGCCAAAAGAAACCTAGACTGGTTGCAACTTTAACTTCCCTCTGAAAATCTTAGTGTCAACCAAATTTCTCACAGGATAGGAGAAGGAAAACTGCCAGGAATGTGTTTTTCCTTCTGCCATCCCATGGCAGAACTCAGCATGGACCACTGAGAGAGGGAGGGGGAGAGAGAGAGAGAAAAAAAAGAGAGGGAGAGAGCCCTGAGACTTTGCTTTTTGGAAATTGGGAGCCAGGCAGAGTATCTCAAGTGAGACACTTAACACAAATGAGAAAATAAAATACAAAAGGATAATATAAAAAAAAAAAGAAGAAGAATACAAGTATATTAATACAAATAGTAATAAAATAACAATATAACAAGCATGGAATAGAATAGAATAAAATATAACAAGAATAGAATAGAATTAAATAGAATAGAATAGAATAACAATACAACAAGAATAGAATAGAATAGAATAGAATAGAATAGAATAGAATAGAATAGAATAGAATAGAATAGAATAGAATAGAATAGAATAGAATAGAATAGAATAGAATAGAATAAAAATATAACAATAATGGAATGGAATGGAATGGAATGGAATGGAATGGAATGGAATGGAATGGAATGGAATAGAACAGCATAGAATAGAATAGAATAGAATAGAATAGAATAGAATAGAATAGAATAGAATAGAATAGAATAGAATAGAATAGAATAGTAAAAAATAATTAGAAAAAGAAACAACAATGATAATAATGATACTAATAATGATGATACTAATAATGATGATAATAATGATGATGATGATGATGATAATAATAATAATAATAATAATAATAATAATAACGAAAAGAACCAACAAAAATTGCCAGCAGTTGGCACAAATTCTGGTTGTCTTTGCCAGGAGCTCAGCACAATCTCGAAATGTCTTTGATGATCCAGAAAATGTAGGAAATGCCAGGCTCTGCTCAACAAGAGAGACTAATCCTGAAAGGGCTGTAATGGAATTACAGAGCTGCATGATACACCTCCATCCAGAACAATGTTTTCTCTTCCAGCCTCCCTGTCTCCGAATGCAGACACGGAAAAGGTCTAGGGGAGGGCAAAGGAAACTATTAAGGACATGGAAAAACGTCCATGCAAAGAGAGATTAGAAAGATCATGGCTATATAATTTAGAGAAGCTGTGAATGAGAGAAGCCATGCTAGAGATATAGAAAATAATTGGCTTTTCTTTTTTTTTTTTTTCCCCCACTTCTGGTTTGCAGAGCTTTTCATGAACTCAGCCTGTGCTGCTTTTCCTTCAGATCCACACAGGACTCAGGTGTGGTTGGCAAGCAGGAAAACAACCATCGTGGAGCTGGAGCATATTAGTCCAAGGAGTGTTATTTGAGATACAAAGCAGTCATTTTAACTGATGTGGCTGGGGCTGGGGGGGAGGAAGAGAGGAAAAAGTCCTTCTGGAAACCCTGCCCTTTGATTCCCTTGGGGAGGCTTAGCCCACAGAAAGCCTCTTCACAGTATTGTCATCACCTCTGCATCTCCATGACACTTTTTTTTCTTCATACACCTTTCCCTGGGGACAGGGCAGTACATAGGCTGGATACTAGGAGGAAGTTCTTCACAGAGAGAGATTGACCATTGGAATGGGCTGCCCAGGGAGGTGGTGGAGTCACCAGCCCTGGAGATGTTCAAGGAAAGCTTGGATGAAGCACTTAGTGCCATGGTCTGGTTGATTGGATAGGGCTGGGTGATAGGTTGGACTGGATGATCTTGGAGGTCTCTTCCAACCTGGTTGATTCTATGATTCTGTGGTCATCCATGAATGTCTCAGCAGAATGAGAAGCCAACCCTCTTCCCTCAAGTTATCTTTGTGGACACAACATCCTGCTCTGGACCCTGCTTTAAAATCTTGGAGAGATGAGGGTGAGGACAGACCTCATTGCTCTCTACAGCTCCCTGGAAGGAGCTTGAAGACAAGTGGAGATTGGTCTCTTCTCCCTAGTGTCAGGTGACAGAAGGAGAGGAAATTGCCTGAAATTTTGCCAGGGGAGGAAAAATTTTTTTGTTTCAAGAGTGGTCCAGAATTGGAATAGGCTGCCCAGGGAAGTGGTACAGAGCCCCAGCTCCCTGGAGGTGTTGAAGAAACCTATGGCCATGGCACCTGGGGGTGTGGTTTAATGGCCAGGGTGGTGTCAGGTTGTAGGTTAGACTTGATGATCTTAGAGGTCTCTTCCAGCCAGAAGAATTCAATGATCTTATGTTGGAGATCTGACTTCCTGCAGAACTTCTGGTGAGTTTAATGAGGCTGACCACGACTCACAAAGTCCTTAAGTTGTGTGCTCTATGAAAGAGGGCTGCATGGAAAGCAGGAGGTGCATTGTTCCTGCAGGAGGTGTCCTCTTTCACACCCCACCAACTTCCAAAGAACCCAGAGGCAACCAAATCCTTGTTTTCAACCCAGGTCAAGGCTGGAAAGGAAGCTTTGCCTCTAAGTGGTGTGAGGGTCTGTTGCCCTTTCCAGAGGGTATTTTGTGCAAACACTCTGCAAACTGTTTCAAGCAAAGTGTTTTAAAGAGACTGTGAATTTTGGAGGGCTACCAATACCTGAATACTTGTCCATTTCTTCCAGCTCTACCAGTTCATCTAATAAAAGGTTATGAGACCTCTCTCTTCATACAAAGTCTGCTCTGTTCAAGAGGGAGCACTTCTGACACTTCTGCTCCCATCCAAACACCATGCCTTTCGAAACACTGGGCTTAGACAAAGGCTTGCTGGCTGAAGGCCAGAAGGAAAGAGGGGGAGAGAGAAAAAAACCCACCCCAACACAGTGTACCACAAAAGCAGGAAGAATACAGACAACAAAGGTGTGAGGAAGAATGATCTAAATTAAATGGTGAGATGCCAGGTGGACTCGAGAGACAGAAATACCTCATCTAGCCTCCATGCACAATGTGTCACCAGGGACAGAAATGAAAGCAGAGGTCAGCTGGGTGCCAAGAAGTTTGTTTTCAGGTTCCCTTGAGGAGCAGAGAGGCCTGCACTGCTTAACAGAAAGCTTTCTGTTTCCTTTGGGTTCTGCCAAGGTCCAGAGTCAAAAAGTGCAGGACATTCTGAAGAGCTGGTTGGAGCAGCAGAGGCACTTGGAGAGCAGGAGAAGGAGTGGATGTGGGAGCAGATGCACTGGCAAAGCATGCTCATGACAGCAGGCTCTCCCATGAACCTGGGGATGAAGGGAGGAAGGGAGGGAGGGTAGGAGGGAAGGAGAGAGGGAAGGAGGGAGGTAGGAAGGGAAGGAAGGAGGGAGAGAGGGGAGTCAGGGCTTGGGAGAACAGCTCAGCTTGGGATAACAATTTCCCTTGCAGACAAGTCTGAAAACAGGGACGTGTTCCTCAAGGCAGATACCCAAAGAAAGCAACTTTTGATGCCACTCATGAAGGGCAGTGAAAATGTGAAAGGCCTTTGAATGATAGAAGAAAAGAGACTTGTGCATGGTGTCTTCACTATTACTGAGAGTTACTCTCTTGCCTCCTCAAACTCACTTTGCAATAGAGCCTGGGGCAGGAGGAGAGCATCTCAGCAAGATCCCACAAGCAGGCTGAAGACCACACAATTTTCTTCAGCACTAGACCTTGCTTCCCAGAGAGGTTGTGGAGTCTCCTTCTCTGCAGACTTGCAAAACCCACCTGGACATGTTCCTGTGCAACCTGCTCTAGGTGATCCTGCCCTATAAGGGGATTGGGTCAGATGATCTCCAGAGCTGCCTTTCAACCATCACCAACCATTCTGTGATGCTGTGATTCTATGCCTAGCCAGTATTTGACTATCATAGAATCAGAATTGTTAGGGTTGGAAGGGCCCTGAAGGATCATCTTGTTCAAACCCCCCCGCCACGGGCAGGGACACCTCACACTAGATCAAGGTCTGAGTAGTTGCCAATAGTGTCAAGAACATCACTGCAGACTAACAGCTGAAAAGGAGACTTCTCTTGACAGAAGTGCCCAAAGTTGCTGGCCAGGAGGTTTATAAACTGAGTGCACAGAATCACAGAATATTAGGGGCTGGAAGGGACCTCAAAAGCTCATCCAATCCAACCCCCCTGCCAGAGCAGGGTCACCTAGGGCAGGTCACACAGGAACACATCCAGGTGGGTTTGGAATGTTCCCAGAGAAGGAGACTCCACAACATCTCTGGGCAGCCTGCTCCAGGGCTCTGGCACCCTCACAGTGACAAAGTTTTCCCTTATGTTCCTGTGGAACATCCTCTGCTCCAGCTTGCATCCATTGCTCCTTGTCCTAACATTGGATATCCCTGAGCAGAGCCTGGCTCCATCCTCCTGACACTGCCCTGCACATCTTTATCAACATGAATGAGGTCACCCCTCAGGCTCCTCTGCTCCAAGCTGCAGAGCCCCAGCTCCCTCAGCCTGTCCTCAGCAGGGAGATGTTCCACTGCCTGCAGCATCTTTGAGGACTCTGGACTCTCTCAAGTAGTCCTCTGAGGTCCTTCTCCAACCGAGGGGCCCAGAACAGTTGCAGAGCTTTGTGCTGCAGAGCATTCCCACTCAGAGGTTCATGCTGGGATCTGTGATATCTGCAGACTGAAAAAACCTCAAAGAGCTAAGGCAGAAATAGAGAGACAGAACCAAAGCAGGAAGAAATCCTCTCCTGAATACCAGGTCTTAGCTCTAGGTTAGGAGGCCTTTGAAAGAACTTAGCCTAGAGGACTGAAGTACCTCTAAAAAGACATCTTTGGTTTTGTTATCCACCATTGCCAGCCTCCTGTCCCCAAAGCTGAGGAAGATGAAGGGCAGATGCTGCTCTCCTGGGCTTCTTTCAACCAATGACCCCAGCTGTAAGTGAGTCTGGTGCAAGGGGAGGGCTGTGCTGAGGGTCAATGATTGGGAAGTTTCCAAAGTGCCATTCAGTGGCTGAGGGCAGGCAGTGATAAGAGCTGCAGGTGAAGTGGTCACAGACAGGCTGAAATGAGTGACAGTGATGGTTCCTGCTGCAGGCTGTGACCTGCAGCAGCAGTTGGGTTTGCCAAGCTTTATGCAGCCAGGGTTTTTTTTTCTCTGATTCTCTCCGAAGCATCCCCCCCTTGTTCACAGCACCACTCAGACAGGTGTCACTCAGGCTGAATTTGGCTGGCACCCTGTCAAAGCCAGAGCTCCTCATGGGAGCTGGTTTGGCCATGGGAAAAGGAACAGCAGCTTCTCCCTACAGGGGTATGGCTGCTCTGTGGCTGGTGAAGACAAAGCACCCAAGCACCTCCTGGAAGACCATTTCATCTCCATCTCTGGCCTCCCTCCTCACCCTCCCCCTCACCCTGTGAGAAAGCATTCATTTCAGAGAATCACAGAGTGGTAGGGCTTGGAAAGGACCTCAAAAATCATCCAGTCCAACCCCCATGCCAGAACAGGAGATGTTCCACTGCCTTCAGCATCTTTGTGGCTCAGCACCCTTAGCACCTTGGAGACACTTCTCTGGCTTTCCAGGCTATGCA
Organism: Indicator indicator; assembly: GCF_027791375.1. Classification (NCBI taxonomy): domain Eukaryota; kingdom Metazoa; phylum Chordata; class Aves; order Piciformes; family Indicatoridae; genus Indicator; species Indicator indicator. The sequence continues at coordinate 9,090,302 of NC_072022.1, read as the reverse complement.
GGTGACCTACTGGGACATCTCCTACCCATTGCAGACCTGCCAGCTGCCTGCTTCATGTCCATTTCCACCAGTAGAAGAGCTCACCCCACAACAGCCTGGTTACCCACATGCTTGGAAGCCAGAGGAGATCATAGAATCACAGAGTGTTAGGGGTTGGAAGGGACCTCAAAAGCTCATCAGGTCCAACCCCCCCTGCCAGAGCAGGATCACCCAGGGCAGGATACACAGAAACACATCCAGGCAGGGGTAGAAAATCTCCAGAGAAGGAGACTTCACAACCTCTCTGGGCAGCCAGGTCCAGAGAGGCTGAGGGAGCTGGGGGTGTTTAGCCTGGAGAAGAGGAGGCTCAGGGCAGACCTCATTGCTGTCTACAACTACCTGAAGGGAGGTTGTAGCCAAGTGGGGGTTGGGCTCTTCTCCCAGGCAACCAGTGACAGAAGCAGAGGACACAGTCTCAAGCCTCACCAGAGGCGAGTTTAGGCTGGAGATGAGGAGAAAGTTCTTCCCAGAAAGAGTAATTGGCCACTGGAATGTGCTGCCCAGGGAGGTGGTGGAGTCACCATCCCTGGAGGTGTTCAAAAAGAGATTGGATGTGGCACTCGGAGCCAGGGTTTAGTTGTCAGGAGGTGTTAGGGATTAGGTAATAGGTTGGACTTGATGGTCTCTGGGGTCTTCTCCAACCTGGTTGATTATGTGATTGTGTGATTCTGTGTGATTCTGTGTTTTTTGTCTTCACCAGCACTGCCACTTGCAGAGCCCTGCTGGAGAGCACTGCAGCCACAGCTGCAGCTCCCTCATCTCTATCTTAAAATATTCCAAGTGATGCAGGCAGTCGAAGTTTGAGTTAATTACAAATTATTCTCCATTTCACCAGCATTTTATTAACAAATCCACATTAATCCAGTATTAAAGCAGGGTGGGATTATAGGATTTCTCTCCTCTGAAGCTTGGAGCAAGGGAAGTCTATAATAAACCTACCTATTCATTTGACACAAAGCTGGTCTATCACATCTACCACCACATGTGCCCCCCCTCACCCTTCTTTGCCACATACAGCTGCAGTCCCATACAATAGGAACCCTGGGGGGTTTGTGATGAACTAAAATGGATCCAAACCTGAGCTGGGGCAAAATTATGTTCCCAGTGCCTTGGAGATCCATTCTGTTCATGTGGAACCTCCTCTGCTCCAGCTTGCACCCACTGCCCCTTGGCCTAGCATTGGATATCAATGAGCAGAGCCTGGCTCCATCCCCTTGACACTGCCCTGCACATCTTTATCAACAGGAATGAGGTCACCCCTCAGGCTCCTCTGCTCCAAGCTAAAGGGCCCCAGCTCCCTCAGCCTCCTCTGCTCCGAGCTACAGAGCCCCAGCTCCCTCAGCCTCCTCTGCTCTGAGCTACAGAGCCCCAGCTCCCTCAGCCTCCTCTGCTCTGAGCTACAGAGCCCCAGCTCCCTCAGCCTCCTCTGCTCTGAGCTACAGAGCCCCAGCTCCCTCAGCCTCCTCTGCTCCGAGCTACAGAGCCCCAGCTCCCTCAGCCTCCTCTGCTCTGAGCTACAGAGCCCCAGCTCCCTCAGCCTCCTCTGCTCTGAGCTACAGAGCCCCAGCTCCCTCAGGCTCCTCTGCTCCAAGCTACAGAGCCCCAGCTCCCTCAGGCTCCTCTGCTCCAAGCTACAGAGCCCCAGCTCCCTCAGCCTCCTCTGCTCCAAGCTACAGAGCCCCAGCTCCCTCAGCCTCCTCTGCTCCAAGCTACAGAGCCCCAGCTCCCTCAGGTTGTCCTCAGCAGGGAGATGTTCCATTGCCTTCATCATCTTTGTGGCTCAGCACCCCTAGCACCTTGGAGACACTTCTCTGGCTTTCCAGGCTATGCAGGTGACCTGCTGGGGACCCATTGCAGACCTGCCAGCTGCCTGCTTCATGTCCATTTCCACCAGTAGAAGAGCTCACCCCACAACAGCCTGGTTACCCACATGCTTGGAAGCCAGAGGAGATTAAAGAATCACAGAGTGTTAGGGGTTGGAAGGGACCTCAAAAGCTCATCAGGTCCAACCCCCCCTGCCAGAGCAGGATCACCCAGGGCAGGTCACACAGGAACACATCCAGGCAGGTGTGGAAAATCTCCAGAGAAGGAGACTTCACAACCTCTCTGGGCAGCCAGGTCCAGTGCTGAAGAGAATTGTGTGGGCTCCAGCCTGCTTGTGGGATCTTGCTGAGATGCTCTCCTCCTGCCCCAGGCTTTATTGCACAACCTCTCTGGGCAGCCTGCTCCAGGGCTCTGTCACCCTCACAGTGAAAATGTTTGCCCTTATGTTCACTTTGAACCTCCTCTGCTCCAGCTTGCACCCCTTGCCCCTTGTCTTAGGATGCTGCTTCTGGAAATTGAGGCTTACACCAGGAGGTGAGGCACATAGCAGAGAAATCAAAGGCTCTGAACACGTTTGGAGTGAGCTGGAAGAAATAAGATGGAAAAGCAGAAGTGTTTCATCTTGATCCTGCCACGGTCCTCAAAATTGTCTTGGAAGTTTTCACAGAAAGGAGCTAGCTAAGGAACTGGAATGGTTTGCTGTAAGATATAATCCTTTTAATAAAATGTAAGGGTCAGAATTTGATGTTGGCACTGAACATTTTGCTAAATAGGGCATGATGAGTTTGCTGTTCTGCTCCTGGACTGGTTGCTCGTGCTTGCATGTTGTGGTGCATAATGATGGCATGAAATTGCCATCTCTGCTGGGCTAGGTGCAGGTTGATCAGCCCAAAGTGGAACAGCTCCTGAGCTGAAATCATTCTTTCTTTTTTTTTTTTTTTTTTTTTTAAGTTTTGCAGACCTTTGGAACAAAAACCCTTCCCCTGATTAAAAAAAAAAAAAAAAAAAAAAAAAAAAAAAATTAAAAAAAAATCCAGAAGAAGTTCAGGTTTTTGCAGGCCTTTATTTTCTCTCTCACAGGGGCACCATGGAACACTGAAATGATTTTGCAGAATCACAGAATGGTAGGGGTTGGAAGGGACCTCTGGAGATTGAGTCCAGCCCCCTTGCCAAGGTAGGGTCACCTAGAGAAGGTCAGACAGGAACACTTCCAGGTGGGTTTGGAAGATCTCCAGAGATGGAGACTCCACCACCTCTCTGGGCAGCCTGCACCAGGGCTCTGTCACCCTTACATTCAAGAAGTTCCTCCTCATGTTTAGATGGAACTTCTGACGTTCAAATTTGTTCCTCTCACCCCTTGTGCTGTCACTGAGCACCACTGAACAAAGCCTGGCCCCATCCTTCTGACCCCACCCTTGAAGTATTGATCAAGACTGATGAGATCCCCCTCAGGCTGCTCTTCTGCAAGCTCAACAGCCTCAAATCTCTCAGCCTTGCCTCATCACAGTGATGTTCCAGTGCCCCTCAGCACCTTTTCATTCTTTCATTCATTTCATACCTACAAAACCTCTCCATTTTCCCACTTTTTTTTTTTTTTAATAAAAGTAGGCTTTGATCCTGGATAATTCTGCTGATTGAGAAAGTTACATTTCTGTCTCAGAAATCAGCCTTTTCAGCCAAGCCTTGCTGCTGTTGTTCTTTGTTTAGATGTGACAACAAGCCTGGGGCTGTGCACAAATGAGACCAAGCTGCCTCCCCTGCACACCAGTTGAGAGATGCAGGTGAGCACAGGATCACAGAACATTAGAGGTTGGAAGGGACCTCAAAAGATCATCAGGCCCAACCCCCCTGCCAGAGCAGCATCACCCAAGGGAGTCTGCACAGGAATGCATCCAGGTGGGTTTGGAAAGTCTCCAGAGAAGGAGACTCCACAACCCCCCTGGGCAGCCTGCTCCAGGGCTCTGTCACCCTCACTGGAAAGAAGTTTCTCCTCATGTTGAGCTGAAATCTTCTCTGTTCCAGTTTGTCTCCATTGTTCCTTGTCCTATCACTGTGAACCACCCAAAAGAGCCTGGCCCCCTCCACTTGACCCCCACCCCTCAGCTATTGATAGACATTGATCAGATCCCTCTCAGCCTTCTCCTCTCCACACTAAACAGCCCCAGGGCTCTCAGGCTCTCTTCACAGGGAGATGCTCAAGTCCCCTAAGCATCCTCCTGGCTCTCCCTTGGACTCTCTCCAGCAGGTCTCTGTCTCTCTTCAACTGGGGAGCCCCAAACTGGACACAGTATTCCAGCTGTGGTCTCACAGTATTCCAGGTGTGCTGTGGTGCAGGAGAAGAGCTCCTTCTGAGCCATGGTGGGGTTTTCTTAGTTTGTTTTTCTGCTGCCTGCTGTCCTAAGAAACCAAACCCATTGCCACCCCTCTAGCAACTTGTGCTGCTCTGCAGAGTGAAGGGCAGTGTTTAGTTTTTGGCAGAAGTTTTTTACTCAGCCCTGGGGTGTGGACAATGTGCAGACGGTTTCACCCAGCAGAGAGCTGGAGACCCCAATAGCCATCAAAAGCCTTTATGGGGCCTTTGCTTGCAGAAGATCAGTTCTTCTGTTTGTGACTGAACATCTCAGAGGCTTTTTGGGTAGATTACCCAGCAGGTAATCTCCAGGGGGGTTAGGGTCCCTCTCTTGCTGTCTGGCTCCACTGGAACAGGCTGCCCAAGAGAGGTGGTGGAGCCACCATCCCTGAAGGTCTTCAAGAAATGTGAGGCCATGGCACTTTGGGACTTGGTTTAATGGCCATGGTAGTGGTGGGTTGACAGTTGGACTTGATGATCTTAGAGGTGTTTTCCAATCAAAACAATTCTTTGATTCTATGACAGACTGGCTATTAGCCACAACGGCTACTGTTTGAGCAAGGCAAAGGCAAAGGGAAATGCTCCCTCAGGGTATCAGCTCTTAGAATCATAGAATCAACCAGGTTGGAAGAGACCTCCAAGATCCTCCAGTCCAACCTATCAGCCAGCCCTATCCAATCACCCAGACCATGGCACTAAGTGCCTCATCCAGGCTTCTCTTGAACACCTCCAGGGATGGTGACTCCACCACCTCCCTGGGCAGCACATTCCAATGGCAAATCTCTCTCTCTGTGAAGAACTTCCTCCTAACTTCCAGCCTAGACCTCCCCTGGCACAGCTTGAGACTGTGTCCCCTCCTGCTGCTGCTGGTTGCCTGGGAGAAGAGCCCAACCCCCAGCTACAACCTCCCCTCAGGTAGCTGTAGACAGCAACGAGGCCACCCCTGAGCCTCCTCTTCTCCAGGCTAAACAACCCCAGCCCCCTCATCCTCTTCTGGCCATCTCTGAGCTGATTGCCTTGATGTGTCCTCGCTGCTCAGAGCCTGCCCAAGCACTGATTCCAAGCCAGACATCTGCAGGTCTCCCCCAGCTCCTGGCAAAGGCAAGGAAGAGGCACAGAGAAGTAAGCAAGAGTGATGGTCACACCTGAAGGGCAGGGGGTCAGGTGAATACTGGTTGGGTTTGAGGCAGAGTGGAGCATGTATCCTTGGGGATTTCATTCCTGCATTCCCTTCTGATTTTACTCAATCCAAAGCAGACCCAGCTAAAGCCTAAGTTTCTCCTCCCCAGATAGCATATCACAAATAACATCACTTATACCTTCAATCCAGAGACCCCTTGGAGACCCAATAAGAGGACAAGGAATGATGGATGTAAGCTAGAACACAGGAAGTTCCACCTGCACTTGCAGCCCAGAGAGCCAACCAGAGTCTGAGCTGCAGCAAGAGAAGTGTGGCCAGCAGGGCCAGGGAGGGGATTCTCCCCCTCTGCTCCACTCTGTGAGACCACACCTGGAGCTCTGTGTCCAGTTCTGGAGCCTCTGTTCCATAAAGGATCTGGAGGTGCTGGAAGGTGTCCAGAGAAGGGCCACGAGGATGAGCAGAGGGCTGGAGCTGCTCTGCTCAGGAGACAGACTGAGGGAGTTGGGGTTGTGCAGTCTGGAGAAGAGAAGGCTCTGAGGAGACCTTCTTGTGGCTTTCCAGGATCTGAAGGGGGCTCCAAGAAAGCTGGGGAGGGACTTTTGAAGGTGTCAGGGAGTGATAGGAGTGGGGGGAATGGAAAAAATATAGAAATGGGGATTGGACATCCAATAGATTGGATGTCAGGAAGAAGTTCTTCCCCATGAGGGTGGTGAGAGACTGGCAGAGGTTGCCCAGGGAGGTGGTGGAAGCCTCATCCCTGGATGTTTTTGCATCCAGGCTGGATGTGGCTGTGAGCAACCTGCTGTAGTGTGAGGTGTCCCTGCCCATGGCAGGGGAGTTGGAACTGGCTGAGCCTTGAGGTCCCTTCCAACCCTGACAATTCTATGATTCTATGACACATCCCTGTGTGGCCTGCCCTGGGTGATCCTGCTCTGGCAGGGGGATTCGACCTGATGATCTCTGGGATCTCTGGAGGTCCCTTCCAACCTGTGATTCTGTGATTCTAAGACATTTTCTGGATGCATCTGGGCAAGCAGTCACTGCAGTGCAGAGTGGTCCCTGTCCCAAGGCATGGAGATGCTGTTAGAACAGCCTTTTGATGGCCTTTTCCCACAGCCAGGTCACAATGGAGCAACCACCACCCTGCAGAGCATTGCTGGGAGCTGCCCTGAGGACTAAGCTGTGGCTTTCAATGGCAGACAATGGATGCTCTATCTGCTCCTTGCCAGCTCTCCTTGGCATCTTCAGTGCTGGGAGATGAGGCCTTTTGGTGCTCTGCTGCAACAGGCAATTTGGAGTACAAACAACCCTTTTGTGCCTCTGGCTTAAGGAGCTCCCTGATAAACCTGGCTGTGGAGAGGAGCTGACATGAATGTATGAGAGTCCTCCTGCCCACAGCCAGTGCCAAGATGCCAGGCAAAATGCACCACCTGCATCAGCTCCTATTAAGGAAATTAATGCTTGGGGTTTGTTGTTTGTTTTGTAATATTTTTTTTTCACAAATAAAACTGTAGTCAAAAGAGAAAGAGGCCAAGGAAGTTCTGCTGCAAATTAGTCATCATCTGCAAGAAAAATGATGCAATCAAGGGAGCTGCAGGACAACAAATGAGCCCAAGGCTGAGGCATCCATTAAGCAGAATATTAGTACCAAGAAGTTTCTTCTCTCCTTTCTCTGCTCAGACTCCCCTTTTGAGGTTTTTCTTCCCTCCATTCTCAGCTTGAGCTCCTCTTGAATTTTTTCTTCCCTCCTTTCTCAGCTTGAGCTCCCCTTTTGAGTTTTTTCTTCCTTCCTTTCTCAGCTTGAACTCCTCTTTTGATTTTTCTTCCCTCCTTTCTCAGCTTGAGTTCCTCTTGATTTTTTTCTTCCCTCCTTTCTCAGCTCAAGCTCCTCTTGAGTTTTTCCTCCCTCCTTTCTCAGCTCAAAGCTCCTCTTCTGAGTTTTTCCTGGGGGCCACGTGCTGAGATCTAGATACACCTCCTTATTTATACAGGCAGTGCTTTCCTAGCTGATCTTAACCCTGAGCTTGGAGCTGGAGGGGAGGCTGCACAGATTACTGTGTCCAGTTCTGGGCTCCCCAGATCAAGAGAGACAGGGAACTGCTGGAGAGAGTGCAGGGGAGGGACATGAAGCTGCTGAGGGGACTGCAGCATCTCTCTTATGAGAAGAAGCTGAGACCTTGTGCTGTTTAGCCTGGAGAAGAGAAGGCTGAGAAGGGATCTTATTAATGCTGTCCAATGTCTAAATGGTGAAGAAGAGGAAGATGAGGCTGGGCTATTTTCAGTGGAGGCTAGCAATGGGCACAAGGGGCAATGGGCACAGACTAGACCCCAGGAGGTTTTACTTAAACTGAAGGAGAAACATCTTTACTGTGAGCATGCTGGAGCACTGGAGCAGGCTGTCCAATGAGGTGGTGGAGTCTCCTTCCCTTGAGATTGTCAAAACCTGCATGGAGACATTCCTGGGCAGCCTGCTGGGTAAACCTGTGTCAGCAGGGGGTTGGACTTGGTGATCTCCAGAGGTCCCTTCCAACCCCAACCATTCTATGATTCTGTGAGTCTGTGAGTTTGTAATCCACCAGGAGCTGCATACAGGGGACCTGCAGCCTGCTGGCAGTTCAACTCCCAGCTTCTTGGAGGAGCTGGGAGTGAAGGACAGACCTCACTGTCATCCTGGACAAGTGATGTTGAGGTCATCATGAGATATGGGCCAGAAAAAGCAGAGATACCTTCCAGGGGACCTCATCTCATGGTCAATGAAGGGGACTGGGGCATGATTGCCCCTATACTCAGCATTGGTGAGGCTGCACCTCGAAACCTGTGTTCAGGTTTGGGCTCTTCATTGCAAGAAGGACATCGAGGGGATGGAGCAGGTCCAGAGAAGGACAATGAAGCTGGGGAAGGGCCTGGAGAACAGGACTGGGGAGGAGCAGCTGAGGGAGCTGGGGGTGTTCAGTCTGGAGAAGAGAAAGCTGAGCAGAGACCTCATTGCTCTCTACAACTGCCTGAAAGGAGGTTGCAGTGAGGTGGAGGTTGCAGTGAGGTGGAGGTAGCAGTGAGGTGGAGGTAGCAGTGAGGTGGGGGTTGGCCTCTTCTCCCTAGTACCAGGTTATTGAAGGAGAGGAAATGGCCTGAAATTGTTCCAGAGGAGGGTTAGGCTGGAGATTAAGAAAACTTTCTTTGCTGCAAGAGTGGTCAGGCACTGGCACAGGCTGCCCAGGGAGGTGGTGGAGTCCCCATGCCTGGAGATGCTCAAGAAATGTGTGACCATGACACTTGGTGCCATGGTTTAATGGCCATGGAGGTGCTGGGTTGAAGGTTGGGCTGGATGATCTCAGAGGGCTTTTCCAACCCAAACAGTTCTGTGATTCTATGATGCCCAGGGAAAACATCAGGCTTGTCCCTTTCCCAGTGACCCCAGCCCTTCATCTGCCACCCTGGCTGAGGCTCCTGCTGGGCTGGCTGCTCCCCCAGCCAGACTCCCACCACTGAACAGAGCCAAGCAAGCTCTGCTGCAAGCCTTCCAAAAAGGCAGCCTGAAAAGCACTTCCACTCCAATGCAGGCAGCAGACAAAGCTGAAGAAAAGCAGAGGAGCATACACCCTTCAAGCTAAAGCATGGCATTAAGGAATAATATTCCCTTTTTGAAGTTTGTTGATTTTATTTTTATCATATTTGAGCACAAACCCTTTTCATGTCATAAATTAAGCAGCTGCTGCAGAAGGGTGATGTTGTTGGGGGTGTTTTGGGGTTGTTTGGTTGGTTTGTTGTTTGTTTTTTTTTTCAGATACATTTCCTATAGAGAGATTTTTTTTAATTTTTTTTTTTATTTTTCAGTGAAGAAAGAAAGAAGAAGAAGAAGAAGGGAAAAAAATCATGGAAAGCCGTGTTGAATTATGTGATACATTGAAATTAAAATGAAATCCCCAAATTATCTTGCAGTCAGGGGCTGATGTGGACTGAGTGATAATAAATAAAGGTTAAAAGGACATTGGCAAGTCTTTTTTCATGGCTTTCAATTTTTCCCCTCCCTGTTGTTTGTAAAAACCTCTTAGAAGATTAAAAATAATATTTCTTTCCCTATTGATTTTTTTCCCTCCTTTTTTTTTTTTTCACATTTGAAAACAGCATTTATTTATTTCCTATGTTTCTAATGGAGCTGGGATTAATGTGCTTTTATTTGTTCTCTGCTTGGCTTCTGCTTTCCTCTTGTGGAGCAGCTTACTGCAGCCCCAAGGAAGGGTGCTTGAGGGCAAGGCTGAAGCTGCCCAACCAACAAAGACTCAACAGAGGTCTAGCCAGGGGCCAAGGTCATCAGTAAATATTTTGACCCTGGGGTGGCCTCCCAAATGATTCTGTGGTTCTCTGACATCTGCTACCCTGGACACTTGCAGGTAGGGCTGGGGACAGCTGTGGTTGTCTGTAATGTGTCCACAGAGAAAGCCATAACTGCCTCTTCTATGCTGGTGCTCAGATGTTCCTTCTGGACTCCTTGTTCTCTACAACTCCCTGAAAAGAGATTGGAGCCAAGTGGGGCTTGGTGTCTTCTCCCTAGTACCAGGTGACAGAAGGAGAGGAAATGGCCTGAAACTGTGCCAGGGGAGGGTGAGGCTGCAGAGGAGGAAAAGTTCTTTGCTGCAAGAGTGATGAGGGATTGGAACAGGCTGCCCAGGGAGGTGGTGGAGTCCCCATCCCTGGAGGTGTTGATGTCCTCATCCCTGGAGCTGTTGAAGAAACCTGTGGCCATGGCACTTGGGGACACGGTTTAGTGGCCATGGTGGTGTTGGGTTGGCAGCTGGACTGGATGATCTCAGAGATGTTTTCTAACCTTAATGACTCTGTTTTTCTAGGACATCCTCACTTTGCCTTCCTCAGCAGCCTGAACAGTTTGTGGGGATGAGGGTAGTGGCAACACTAATGGTTGAGGTGGTTGTTCACACATCTGCTTTGGAGGAATCATCACAAACTGGGTGATTCCATCTGCCTTTGGAGGTTTTGGCTTCATGCCTTTTGAGCTCTCTGGCCTGCACTGGGGCTAGTTGTGTCTCCATCACCCATCAGGTCTAGTGGCTGGAATGCAGGAGCCTGTTTGGACAAAGCAATCACTCTGCTTCCCTGCTCTCTTGGCTCTGAGCACCTAAATAATTTGAGCAAAGAGGGAGTTGGGCTGGCAGATGAGGATGCCAGGGATGTAGCCAGCACAGAGTGGATGGTGCCAGCACTTAGTGCCATGGTCTGGTTGATTGCTTAGGGCTGGGTGATTGGTTGGACTGGATCATCTTGGAGGTCTCTTCCAACCTGGTTGATTCTATGATTCCATGATTCCATGATTCTATGATTCTATGATTCTATGATTCTGTGAGCCATGCCAGTGGCCTGCAGAACACTGCTGGCAGACCTCTTTGGTGCAGTAGTGGTGAACCATCCCTTGTCCTAGTGTGGGTCATCCATGCACAACCATCTGCTAGCAGCAGGCGCAATGTTCTCTTGCAGCACACTGGCACCCCCAGGCTGGGAAAGCCTCTCCTAGAACAGGTAGGACATCTATTTTTTGTGGTTGCCTCAGCATGGCAGTAGAAATCCAGAAAGCTGCTAACATCCCTGGGTTTTGTTCAAGCCGAAAGCTCTTTAGTAGGGGGAGACCCTGACAGGAATCATGGAATCATTTATTTTCCTTCCAGAGCAATGCTCATGGTCCAAGTTATGGTTAGGTTGCTCATCAGAGATCATCCCTTTAATTTTCCCCTGTTCTCCCTATTTCTTTAGTTGGGTTTTTTTTCCCCACTTGTGTTTCTTTGGGTTCCTGAATTGGGATTCATCAGAACTGGCCTTTGAGAGCCCATTTGTATGGGGCTTGGTCACTGATCTCTATTTGTGGGCCTCAGGTCCTAGGAGATTATCAAAGCTGACATCATCTATGTGATGTGCTGCAGTGTTATTCCCACCCTTTCCACAAAAAACAGAATTGTCTGGGCTGGAAAAGGTCTTTAAGATCATTAAGTCCAACCATTACCTAGCTACCAAGTCTGGTGCTGAACCATGTCCCTTAGCACTGTGGATGAGGCAAGAAAACCACCAACCCAAATCCAGACAGAATCGATAGCAAAACAACACCAAGAGATGCTGCTGAGTCGGAATTCCTTGTGAGCACTCCTTAGGATGGAGGTTTGTGTTCTGGAATCAGGAGTGTGCCAAAAATAGGGTGCTGAGAGGCAGGCAAGTTTGTTTCCTTACTGTACATTAAAACCTTGCTATGTGACCCCAATATTTCCAAGGAGCACAAGGTGTGTTTCCTAATAACATAAGAAATGAGGGAAGGACAGAGAAGCAACCTTCTGGGCATGAGGTTTGTCTCCCACCAGTTTCCCTTAGTCAATGGAGAAAAAAAATCATGGAATTGTATGGGTTGGAAAAGACCTCCAGCATCATCGGGTTGCTGGAAGATGTCCAGAGAAGGGCCATGAGGATGAACAGAGGGCTGCAGCTGCTCTCCTATAAGGACAGACTGAAAGAGTTGGGGCTGTTCAGTCTGGAGAAGAGAAGGCTCCGAGGTGACCTTATTGTGGCCTTCCAGTATCTGAAGGGGGCTCCAAGAAAGCTGGGGAGGGACTTTTTAGGATCTCAGGTAGTGACAGGGCTGGGGGGAATGGAACAAAGGTGGAAGTGGGGAGATTCAGACTGGACATGAGGAAGCAGTTCTTCCCCATGAGAGTGGTGAGACCCTGGAATGGGTTGCCCAGGGAGGTGGTTGAGGCAGCCTGTTCCAATCCCTCACCACTCTTGCAGCAAAGAATTTTTTCCTTGTCTCCAACCTCACCCTCCCCTGGCACAATTTCAGGCCATTTCCTCTCCTTCTATCCCCTGAGACTAGGGAGAAGAGACTGACCCCCATCTGGCTGCATTCTCCTTTCAGGGAGTTGTAGAGAGCACTGAGGTCTCCCCTCAGCCTCCTCTTCTCCAGACATAACCACCTCAGCTCCACTCTCCGTGAGCATCTGGGCTACGAGCAGCTTCCCGGAGCCTTCTCAAAATCCCTGTAGGAACTGCCCGTGAAAGAATGCAGAATTCATCTGCAGGGCTCAGGTGTTGGCAGGACGGGGGGTAGGCAAAAAAGGCAACTAAAAAAAAAACAAAACCAAAATCCTCCCCAATTTTCAGGGCTGCACTGAAAGCCCAGCAACAAGTCCAAAGGCTGCTTTGGGAAGTTTCTCTGGAGCAGACTTTTCTTATCGCTGCACCTCCGCCGCGTGCGATGCTGCTTTATTAGCATCCTCCTCGGTAATCCCAGCAAAACTGAAGGGGAAGGGGGGGGGGGGAGGGGAAAGGAAAAAAAAAAAAAAGAAAGTGTCAGATCAAAAGGGGGAGTATGAAAGCAGGCAGCTAAGCAGGTTGCTGGGATGCTAATGATTGCTTCCTTCATTCTGTGAGTGTCACGCACAACATCTCTAAGCCCGGCGCGCGGCGTAAGCCACACAAATAGCCATATTTGTTAACATTCATGTGACTCCTTTCGTCTGAGCTCTGTTTCCTTGAGCACACCACAATGAGGAGCTGCTTTTAATAGGGATCAACCAGCAAAAAACAACTGCGAGGGACTTTTCTCTCCCTCTCCCTCCCTCTCTTTCTCTCTCTCTCACACACACACACACGCGCGCGCTCCCTCTCTCACTCTCCTCTAAACCTTTTACACTGCGGTTGAACAAGCCTCTGGATAAAGACTTTATCCCAAAAAAAAAAAAAAAAAAAAAGAAACCCTCTTTAAAGTTATTTCAAATTTCTCTGCAAGGCTTTCAGAAATCTGTTTGTTTGAGGGCAGAATTAGATGTGACCGGCGTTTTATTGTGACATAAAACCATATTTCTTCCCCTGGAAGATTAAAAAATAAAATCGGTTAATAAGAAAAGCTGTCAGCAACAGAAAATGGCTGACATAATCCGTTTATCCTCCCAGCAATAAAGATATTGGTCCTTGGGAGTCTATCCTCTCTCTCATGTTATTTCGCCCAAAACATTATCTTCCCAGCATTCTGATGGATTAAGAAGTCATATGGGAGATAGCAGGGAAATGACAGATACAAAAAAAAAAATAATATCCTTTCATTTCCCCTCCTCCCTGCACTCTCTCTCTCTCTCTCTTTTTCTCTCTCTCCTGTTTTCTCCCCAGCCCCTCCTTCCCCTGCCTCCCACTCTCTCTTTCTCTTTTTTTACTCTGTCCCTTTGGAAGAGTGGTTCCTACTCTTTATTCCCAGCATCCCAGAGCTCTGCCAAAGTCACAGAATCGCAGAGTGTTAAGGGTTGGGAGGGACCTCAAGAAAAAAAAAATATCATCCAGTCCAACCCCCCCCCTGCCTGAGCAGGGTCACCTAGGGCAGGTCACACAGGAACACATCCAGGTGGGCTTTGAATGTCTCCAGAGAAAGAGACTCCACAACCTGCTCCAGGGCTCTGGCACGCTCACAGTGACAAAGTTTTCCCTTCTGCTCCCATGGAATCTCCTCTGCTCCAGCTTGCACCCCTTGCCCCTTGTCCTATCATTGGACATCTCTGAGCAGAGCCTGGCTCCATCCTCCTGACACTGCCCTGCACATCTTTATCAACATGAATGAGGTCACCCCTCAGGCTCCTCTGCTCCAAGCTGCAGAGCCTCAGCTCCCTCAGCTTCTCTTCAGCAGGGAGATGTTCCTCTGCCTGCAGCATCAAATCCCAGCTTACTAACCTGGAGGTGGTGGGGAGAGCCAATGCACAACTCCTTGCTCCTCTTGGTCCTTCTCACACAGATGTTTGCTAACATCTTGGCACCATCTGATAGCTAAATACCTCTGGAAGTTTTAAGGACTGCAGCCCCAGCTCCCTGAGCTGAAGCATGTCTGAGCAGCTTGCTGAAGGACAAGAGATGAACTGCACCACTAGGTTTGACTGGGGCAGAGTGAAAGCTCTTTCCTGGGATGATTTTTTCTTTTTTTGGTGGTGAACTCCATGGATGGATTTCTGGTCTTCAGAGAACTCCTCTTTGCAACTCACAAGCATCTTATTGGTGCTCTCTTCTAGCTACTGCAGGAGATTATCTCCACAGCAGATAAGTAGACAGTCCTGGTGGCCTTATTCTTCATCATGGGGGCCACTGTCTGGCTGTCTTTCTGGAGGTCCTGGAGCTACTGGAGAGAAAACAGAGCAGAAGGCTGAGGTCCCAGGGCTCTGGGAGGTGCCATTTTGGTCCTGACTCTCTGTTTCTAGTGGCTCCCTGCTCCACTTGAGTAACTTCTGTGTTTCCTTTTCTCTTGGGGACACTGAGAAGCCTCCATCTTCCACTCCATCTGTCCCTCCCCAGCTCTGTTTGACCAGGGCTTGCTCCAACATCAGAACATATTCCCCAGCAGGCTCTGGAGGGGGAGAATTGGGGGCTGGGAGGCACATGAGACACCAGGCAATCTCTCTCCCTGCCCAGAGTGACATCATGCAGATCTAAAGCACCCCTGAAGCATGTTCTCCTGACCTCTTCCCACACTGCCCATTCCACTGCCTCTTCAGGAAATTTATTCCAGTGCTTTTCCATCCTTAGCACTGCTGTGTTATTCTGAGCATCTGACTTAAATCTTCCCTGCTGCAATTTAGGGCTGTTACTTCTCTCCCTATCCCCAGCAGACACGAAGAACAATTTATTGTCTTTCTCTTTTCAGCAACCTTTCAGCTAGCAGAAGGCTATCCAGGCAGGAAATGAGCAAGAGGAGTGATCTTAGCCTTCTCCTCATCCTGCCTCTTTCTTCTCCAGGTGAGCCTTTCCTGCAGGACTGTGTTTTCTTGATCTGGAGTCACTTTCCTGCTTGCCCTGTGCTGAGCCCAGGGTCCACTGCCACTTAGCAAGCTTGGGACTGCAGGAGGGGAAGGGCTTCTCTCCCCCTTCTCCTTTACCTCTATCTCCTGGTCACTTCACAGCCCCAACTCAGGCTCTTTTCTCTGTTACCTGCAATTGAAATGTGTTGCCAGGTGTTTGGGTTTTACTTTTTTCTTGTCAACTCAAAATTTAAGTGAAAACGGGACTTCTAAAGGGAAAAAAAATGCTGCCTGCTCTGGCAGCTTTCGTGGAAATTTTCTTCTCTTTTGTTCTTCTTTTCAGCTCTTCTCCATCTTGTGAGCCTTTCAATTAATTTCTGTACTCTGTGCCTACCAGAATCAGCTTTGCTTTGCTGTTTTCTGTTATTTAATGGGTTTTAAAGGATGTGTTGGCAACTTTTGGCTCACTGTTTCCCCGAAAGCCAGCTTGAGTTCTTTGCCTGTGAATGTGCCCCCAGATATGGCCACCAGTCTAGAGCTGGAAATGGTTTTTATTTCAAGAATCATGTTGTAAAATGGAAACAAAACAAAACAAAACAAAAAAACAAACAAACAAAACCCCTAAAAAACCACAAACAAACAAACAAAAAATAAACTCATGATAAAATGTAGCAGTTCAAGATCCCAAGTTTTACCAAAAGAGAATGTCACCAGTTGGGATCTCAGAATCACAGAAAGGTAGGGATTGGAAGGGGCCTCCAGAGATCCTTGAGTCCAACCCCCCTGCCAGAGCAGGATCAGCCAGGGCAGGTCACACAGGAACACACCCAGGTAGGTTTTGAAAGTCTCCAGAGAAAGAGACTCCACAACCTCTCTGGGCAGCCTGCTCCAGGGCTCTGGCACCCTCACAGTGACAAAGTTTCCCATCTGTTCCCATGGAACCTCCTCTGCTCCAGCTTGTACCTGTTGTTCCTTATCCTGTCACTGGGCACCACTGAAAAGAGCCTGGCACCTTCATCCTGACCCCCACCCCTCAGCTATTTATAGACATTGATCAGATCCCCTCTCAGCTTTCTCCTCTCCAGACTAAACAGCCCCAGAGCTCTGGGTTTCTCTTCACAGAAGAGATTCCCTAATCATCCTTGTGGCTCTCCACTGGATTCTCTCCAGCAGGTCTCTGCCTTTCTTGAACTGGGGAGCCCCAAACTGGACACAGGATTGCAGCTGTGGTCTCAGCAGGGCATAGTAGAGGAGAAGAACCTCCCTAGCCCTGCTGGCCACACTTTTCTTGCTGCACCCCAGGATGCCCTTGGCCCTCTTGGCCTCAAGGGCACATTGCTGTCCCATGCAGAACTTGCTGTTCCCCAGCACTTTGAGGTCTTTCTCCTTGGAGCTGCTTTCCAGCAGGGCAGCCTCTAACCTGCACTGGTACCTGCTGTTGTACCTCCCCAGATGCAGGACTCTCTCCCTGTCCTTGTTGAACTCAATTCCCCCATCCAGGCCATTCAGATTGTAGAAGTTTATCGTGGAGTGGTGGGTAGGAGCCTCCCATAGGCACTCTGTGGCTCATGAGCAGCAAAACCATCTCCTTCCTGCTGGCAGCACTCCAACACTTCCCAAGGTCCAAGAATCCACAAAGGGAAGGAAAAAAATCACAAACTGACCCAGGCAGAAGACAGCTTTATGAAGCTGAGGATTGCCTCAAGATAACCTTTCTAACCCTATTTTGGATTGCACCAAGAGCAAAAGAAGCTCTACTTTAGTGTAAAGATCCTGAAAAAAGCTTCTTGGGGCAACTGAAATATAATTAAAAACCAAACCAAATCAAATCAGATCAAAACTTTTTCTCTCTTTTTTTTTTTTTTTTTTTTAAACTTGTTAGTCACCATCCAAGATTTGGTCTCTCCTATCCTCCCCCAAAAAGTACATCACAGAAAAGCTTCATCCACCACTAACCACTCTTAAAAGACCTTCAACACCTTCTCCCTTCCTTTGTTTAATGAATGCAGACATCTCCCTGATGTTACTTCTGAAGCTGCAAGGGAGGTGGCACGTTAGAAGGTTGGACTTTATGTTCCTGGGTGTCTTATCCAACCTGAAGTTTTCCATGATTCTGGGAATCACCCTGATACCGGAAACACCAGGAGCAGGCTGGAAGACCACCAGGAGAAGACCACTTCCACCCAAAGCTTTCAGACCCTGCTGAACAGGCAGGGTTTACCCCTTCTTTACCCCCATGAGCTCAGAGGGTGAAGACCTGGAGTTCTAGTGGTAACGTTAGCACAGAGTCTTTTTGTTGGAGAAGACCTTTAAGAGCATTGAGTCTGACCCCTAACCTTACTCTGCCAAGGTGGTGACTTCAACCAAGTTTTACTCATTCTCCACAGATAAAGCACTGAAGCTGTATCACCAGCTGTAACATCATCAACTTCCTCTACCAGACCATCTCCACAGAACCCGTAATGATTGACATGATCCCAAATGACCAAACTGGGTGGAGCACATGGCACAGAATCAAAGCACCTACAGAAGCAGAGTCTCATTCCAAACTGCATCTTCTCATAGTTCTCCCCACGCAGAGATCCAACTTCCAGCTGAGCTCTGAAGCAGAAAAAAACCTGTAGTTGGTGTGTGGGACTTAGACATGAAAGAGAAAAATAGTAAAGATCCAGGGTGAATCATAGAATCAGAGAAATGTTTTGGTTGGAAGAGACCTCTAAGATCATCCAGTCCAACCCTCAACCCAACACCTCCATGCCACTAAACCATGTCCTCAAGTGCCATGACCAAAGCTTTCTCGAACACCTCCAGGGATGAGGACTCCACCACCTCCCTGGACAGCCTGTTCCAATCCCTGACCACTCTTGAAGCAAAGAATGTTTTCCTAATCCCCAATCTAACCCTCCCCTGGTGCAACCTGAGGCCATTTCCTCTCCTCCTGTCACTTGATAATAGGGAGAAGAGACCAACCCCCTCCTCACTGCAAGCTATTTGCAGGGAGCTGCAGAGCTCAGTGAGGTCTCCCCTCAGCCTCCTCTTCTCCAGACTAAACAGACCCAGAGGTCTCAGCTGCTCCTCCCCAGCCCTGTCCTCCAGACCCTTCACAAGCTTCATTGCCCTTCTCTGGACAGGCTCCAGCCCCTCAATGTCCTTCTTGGAGTGAGGGTCACAATATGAGCACTTGGTTTTTTTCTAGCACTCCCTGGGTAGCTGCTTTGTTAAATGACCCTGAAATCTGGCCAGAACCCCCAGACTGCACCAGTATAATGCACTGAGCACACCAGTTTATTTCCAGGAAGCAGATCCCTTTGTAGAGGAGAGCTTTAAGCTGAAAATCATATTTAACCTTAACTCCATCCACCACTTCTCTGCCTAGCCAGACCTAGCAGAGGTTCAAACCCATCATTATTCCCACAATGGAACAAACCAAGCAGAGAGCCTAGAGATCCTTTCCCAAAAGCTGGCAGGCAATTCAAGGGATTGCCTGAGGAGGAAAGGAGGGGGGTAGGGAGGAGGGGGGTGAAGAATCACCAGGTGGAAATCCATAAGTATGGTGAGGGGGGACACAAAAAGCTAGACCAAGGGAGTCATCTGCCTATCAGCACCAATTCAGGTAGCTCTCTGGGGAGAAGGTTGCACTGATTACCAAATAAACAGAGGCTGTTGGTGGCAGGGATGGAGGGAGATGAGAATATTTACTTGCAGCTGAGCAAATTTGTCAGCTGGCTGTAAAACACATGATTACTGTGGAATTACATGCATTACATCCTGTGTTTATTCTTCTTCTTATTTAAAATAGAGATACTCTCAAGGGCTGGCTTCAGATGAAAACCCAGCAGTAAATGGCAGGAACCAAACTAGAATTCGGTAGGAGCCGAAATGAGGGAAAAAATATTCGAGCAAGAAAAGTGTGGGCTAAGAATTGAAAACATGGCCAGCAGGGGAGTCACTAGCACAGCCCTGGGCCAGCCCTCAAACAGCCACCTAGGTACTGCTGAAGTCCTCAGATCAGCAGGTCCTTTAGATGGAACAGTTGTACACTCTTCAGTCCTCCTCCGCAGACTCACGCAGAGGTAGGGCTTGGAAGGGACCTCTGTTAATCATTGAGTCACAGGATTGTCAGGGTTGGAAGGGACCCCAGGGATCAGCCTGCTCCAACCCCCCTGCCATGGGCAGGGACACCTCACACTACAGCAGGTTGCTCAGAGCCACATCCAGCCTGGCTGCAAAAACCTCCAGGGATGAGGCTTCCACCACTTCTCTGGGCTACCTGTTCCAGTGTCTCACCACCCTTATGCTGAAGAACTTCTTCCTAATGTGTAATCTAACTCTTCTCTCCTCTAGCTTGAATCTATCCACCTAGTCCTATCACTACCCAACACCCTAAAAAGTCCCTCCCCAGCTTTCTTGTAGCCCCCTTCAGATACTGGAAGGCTACAAGAAGGTCACCTCAGAGTCTTCTCTTCTCCAGACTGAACAGTCCCAACTCTTTCAGCCTATTCTCATAGAAGAGGAGCTCCAGCCCTCTGCTCTTCCTCGTGGCCCTTCTCTGGACACATTCCTGCTGGGTGAGACTCCAGTTGAGTTTTGAAAGTCTCCAGAGAAGGAGGCTCTACAACCTCCCCTTGCAGCCTGCTCCAGTGCTCTGTCACCATTAAAGCCTTCATAGAACCTCCTTCGAAGGTTGCAGTTTCCAGACCTCTGAAGAGCCTCCCTGGTGTCACTTCTGGTTGCACATGAAAATCCCACTTAGCAGCTCATTTCCACTCTGCTACTGGGTGAGCTTGGGCAGGAACACCTCTGCTTTCCACAGCTAGGTTCCCTCTCTGTGACCCCAGAAAGGGACCTGGGGGTGCTGGTTGATAGTAGGCTGAACATGAGCCAGCAGTATGCTCAGGCAGCCAGGAGAGCCAATGGCATCCTGGCCTGGATCAGGAAAAGTGTGGCCAGCAGGACAAGGGAGGTTATTCTTCCACTGTACTCAGCTCTGGTCAGGCCACACCTTGAGTCCTGTGTCCAGTTCTGGGCTCCTCAATTCAAGAGAGATGTTGAGGTACTGGAATGTGTCCAGAGAAGGGCAGGGAGGCTGGGGAGGGGTCTGGAGCACAGCCCTGTGAGGAGAGGTTGAGGGAGCTGGGGGTGTTTAGCATGGTGAAGAGGAGGACCAGCCTGTTTTGCTGGGAGGTGCTGTCGAGACATATAGGAGAAAGCCATCCCTGCCAAAAGTTACCAGCAAGGATGGAGGCTTGAAGGTGATGCAAAGCGGTAGCCCAAGCATCTCCCAAGCCTCATATTGGTGCCTCATATTTCCTTTTCTCTCTGGTAGCACCTTGAGGGCTCCTCAGGATGTGGTTAGATGCTGCAAAGCCTAGATCCAACCTTTTCCAATGCACCAAAGAAAGCCCTCCTTGGTGTAAGAGGCTGTGGAGCCTCCTTCTCTGAAGACTTTCAAAACCCACCTGGATGCATTCCTGTGTGATCCTGCTTTTGGCGGGGGGGGGGGGGGGGGGGGTGTTGGCCTGGATGATCTCTGAAGGTCCCTTCCAACTCCTACCACTCTGTGATACTGTGGTGCTGACCTTCAGCATTCCCACCTCTGCCGATGTCTAGGAGCACTCTCTGGCTACTGCTGCGTTGGCACAGGCACAGGAGGCAGCAAGGAGGCTGGAGAGGAGGAGACACAGACACACAGACAGACACACACACTTACACATGCTCAGAGGGATAAAAGGGATAACTGGATCCATGAAAATAAGCCAAGCACTGCCATCGTCGGTCTAAATGCAGATAAGTATTGTAGAGCAAACAAAGATTACTTGTACTTTGTAGATAGAGATGTGTTTTGTTACAGGATGCTTTGTATGGAATTGGGTCACAGCAGAATATGAGCCAACTCCCCCTCTCCCCCCTCCTTCCCCCTCCACCCCTCGCCCGCCTCCTCCCAGCCTCCCTCTCTGCCTGCCTATCCTTTGAATCTGGAGCCAAATCTCAAGGGTAAGGGAGTAGAAATCGCTGCAGTTTTGCCTGGGTTTCTTCCCATAGCTGGGATTTGCTCTTCATGTGTTGAGCCATACTTGTGCCTCTCTGCCATTCATCTCTTAATTAATGTCATTGATTACGAGCTGCTCTCCTCTCCCTCTCTCTCAGCCTTGGTGGGGGTTGGACTGGATGATCTCTTGAGGTCCCTTCCAACCCCTAACCTTTTGTAATTCTCTGATTCTATGACTGTGATTCTCTGATTGATTCTGTGATTCTCTGATTCTCTGACTCTATGACTGTGTGATTCTCTGATTCTCTGACTCTGTGATTCTCTGATTCTCTGATTCTATGCTTCTCTGATTCTGTGATTCTATGATTCTCTGATTCTCTGATTCTGTGATTCTCTGATTCTATGATTCCGTAACTCTGTGATTCTCTGATTCTCTGACTCTGTGATTCTCTGATTCTATGCTTCTCCGATTCTCTGATTCTGTGCTTCTCCGATTCTCTGATTCTGTGACTCTGCGACTCTGATTCTGTGTTGTCAGACCTCTGGAGGGAGAGGGGCAGGTGAGATGCATCTGAAGGATCCCCAATTCAAGTGACAAGAGAAGCACCAAAGCTTTGTTCTCCTCCTTCCACCCCCTTGCTCTGCTGTTCCATGTCCCCTAGCCTGGTCCATGTGCTGTGCCCATTATCTGGGTGTTTGACTCTCCCCCATAAAGCAAATCATCTCCTGTTCTCCTTCCACTATTCTTCTCCTTCAGGAGAGCACTTTGTACCCACATTAATTATGTGTCCTATGGCATGGCCTATCCTTTGGGTTTACTCCACCTCTTGGGCACTGTCCACCAACCAGATTAAAATCTTATCAACAAAGCAACATTGCCCCAAGACTCTGGCCAGTGGAAGTCTTTCTATGTCCCAGGTTTCTCCATCTCCTATTGAAGATATTACAACCGAGATTAACTATCCCCAGGAACCTTTGATCTGTCCTCGTGTGCTTCCCACAGCTTATTGTCTTCCTTGGTTCTGGATGTTGGCACTCCTTCAGAGTGAATGTCTTGCTGGCTATCAAAGCCACTGAGGAAAGAAGATCTAAATTCTGGCCATACTCAAATGTGCTCTTGTGTTTACCAAGAAGAGAGGTTTTTGCTCTCTGGGAAATGCCAACCTCCTTCTAGCTTCTCCTTTCTCCTGACAAAAAGCTGCTTCAAGGCTCTTTCTCAAGAGCCAAAGCAGAGGCAGCACTGTTCCCACAAATGGCTGTACCATAGCTGGAGAGATGATGGATGGATGGATGGATGGATGGATGGAGGGATGGAGGGATGGATGGATTTTTATCCAGTTATAGAGATAGAATATTTTTTTTCCATTTTTTTTCTCTCTTTTTAACATGCAGAACAGCAGTGAGTCTAATGTAAGTAAGGTCAGGAGGATTGAGCCAGACTCTTGTCAGTGGTGCCTCGTGGCAGGACAAGGGGCAATGGACACACAGGAACACAGGAGGTTCCATGTAAACACAAAGAACAACTTTTTCCCTTTGAGGGTGGCAGAGCCCTGGAACAGGCTGCCCAGAGAGGTTGTGGAGTCTCCAACTCTGGAGGCATTCCAAACCTACCTAGACCTGTTTGAGTGTGATTGACTCTGGGTGATCCTGCTCTGGCAGGGGGAGTTGGAGTCAATGATCTTCTGAAGTCCCTTCTCACCCCAGCCGTTCTGTAAATGTCTTACAGCCAGCAGTGGGACTGAGAAATGGACCCTAAACAAGGTCCAAGGTCTGACAGTTGGGACCTCCAAGGCTCTGACACAGCAGCTGAGACTGGAGCTACCAGAACTCCAGCAAGATCTCTAGGGAGTGTGAACCATTTGGAGCCTAGAAAGCAGAAGGAAACATTTTGACTTACTGGGGGTTAAATGTCCATGGGTATGTGCCTTACTGGACTGTGGCCTGACTGGTGGTAGCTGATCACTCTTCATTCTACCCATAAGAAGTCAAACTTCCAACAGCTCAGTTCTTGGGTGTTGCACTTTTACCAGCCTTGTGGTCTGCCATAAAATGGACCTGTGATTGTTTTCAGGCAGATGCTACCCAAATCAAGCCAAGCTATATGGCATCTCCAGACCCTCTCCCACACCTTCAGCTTCTCCCTCTCCCTCCCTACCACCAACAGCCATGGAAACTGCAAGGTTTCAGTTTGACACCCTAGGACACTGCAGAGCACTATGAATGGGGCACTATGGAGGGCACAACTCTATCCATCAACAGTATAGTCCAAGATCACAGAATTACAGAATCAACCAAGTTGGAAAAGACCTCCAAGATCATCAAGTCCAACTGATCACCCCACCCTATCTAATCAACTAGACCATGGTACTAAGTGCCTCATCCAGGCTTTTCTTAAAGGGATGCTGACCCCACCACCTCCCTTGGCAGCCCATTCCAAAGGGCAGTCTCTCTGTTTGTGAAGAACTTCTTTCTAAACTCAAGCCTAAACTTCCCCCTGCACAGCTTGAGACTGTGTCCTCTTTCTTTGTTGCTGCTTGCCTAGGAGAAGAGACCAACCCTCATGGGGCTACAACCACCCTTCAGGATGCCAAGACCATGAGTTGCTGGACTGAAAATCTACTGCAGTTTAAGTAGCTCAAATAACATAGAGAATCTTAGAATCACAGAATCATGGAATCATGGAGTCATGGAATCAGAGAATCATGGAATCACAGAATCATGGAATCACAGAACCAGCAAATCACAGAACCAGCAAATCATAGAATCATACAATCATATAATTGTTTCAGTTGGAAGACCTCCGAATTTATGAGTCCAACATCAATCCAACCCAATCGTGGCCATTAATCCATGTCACAAAGTGCTATATCCACATGTTTTTTTAACACCTCCAGGGATGGTGACTCCACCACCTCCCTGGGCAGCCTGTTCCAGTGCCTGACCACTCTTACTGCAAAGAAACTGTTCCTCATATCCAACCTAAACCTACCCTAGAACAATTTCAGGCCATAAAGTTCATACAGGTCATCTTGGACCCTTCTCACCTCTCCAGAAAGGCCAGATAGAAAAGATGCCCTGGATGGAATGGAGAACAAGTCCTTTGATGAGTGGTTGAGGCAACTGGAGCTGTCTAGTTTACAAAAAAGGAGGCTGAGGGGAGACCTTATTGCTCTCTACAACTACCTGAAAGGAGGTTTTAGAGAGGTAGGCACTGGTCTCTTCTCACAAGTAACTAATGCTGGGATGAGAGGGAATGGCCTGAAGCTGCACCAAGGGAGGTTTGGGCTGGGCATTAGAAAAAACAAATTCACAGAAAGGGTTGTCAGGCACTGGAACAGGGTGCCCAGGGAGGTGGTTGAATCACCTCCCCTGGATATGTTTAAAAGCCTTCTCGATCTGGTGCTTGGGGACTTGGTATAGTGGCAGACTTGGCGGGGTGGGTGAATTGGCTGGACATGATGATCTTGGAGGTCTGTTCCAGCCGGGATGATTCACAGGTTCACATGATGTTAGGGGTTGGAAGGGACCTCTGGAGATCTTCCAATCCAAGCTCCCTGCCAGAGCAGGACCATAGAATCCAGCACGGGTCACACAGGAACACATCCAGATGAGGCTTGGAAGTCTCCAGAGAAGGAGACTCCACAACCTCTCTGGGCAGCCTGTTCCAGTGCTCTGTGATCCTTACATTGAGGAAGTTTTTGCTCACATTGAGGTGGAACCTCCTGTGCTGTAGTTCCCTCCATTGCTCCTCATCCTATCCCAGGACACAAGTGAGCAAGGCTGTGTCTGTCCCTTCCTTCCTGACCCCCAGCCCTCAGATATTAATAGACATCGATCAGATGCCCTCTCAGCCTTCTCTCCAGACTAAACAGCTTCAGGTCTGATTCAAGCTCTGAACTGGCGGGTGGGGAGGATTTAAACAGGCACCCAAGTCTTTGCTGCACAAAAAGGAGGTGTTTGGTTGGGTGGGTGTTGGTTTTTTTCATTAAGCAATGCTGAGTCAGGGCTGACATTCCTCCGCATGCTGCATTTCACTCAAGGGCCTGATCCAGCCACCATTAGAGCTGACGACTCCCACCTCGAGAGGAGGAGAGGTCCACGGCGTGGTGCAGCATAAAGTTTTTATGGGTGGAGGTTGGGAATGAGGAGCATAACTCAGCAGCGCCGGTGCCACTGGTGAGTAATGCGCCCATTCCGCACGCCCGCGGATAAAACCTTTATGGCCCAGCGCAGCACCACCTATTGCATCTCCTAACAGATGCACTGCCATGATGATCAGCACTGAAAAAAAAGACTCTTTGGGTTGGTTGGTTTATTATTTTTTTTAACCTGTTTTCTCCCCCCCTTCACCACCCCCACGCTCCTTTTATGTGTCTCCTTCCCACACTTAAATACTCTCTGTGTCTGCTTTGTGATGCTTTACCTCTGCTTTGTCACCTGCCTGGGGAACCTGCTGTGTGGCTTGGCTGGGCAAGGGTTTGATTGGGTTAGGGAGGGAGAGAG
Source organism: Indicator indicator (assembly GCF_027791375.1). NCBI lineage: Eukaryota > Metazoa > Chordata > Aves > Piciformes > Indicatoridae > Indicator > Indicator indicator. The sequence goes on along the minus strand of NC_072022.1, from coordinate 9,064,689 downwards.
GGAAAGAAAAAAGGAGAGGAAAGGAAAGGAAAGGAAAGGAAAGGAAAGGAAAGGAAAGGAAAGGAAAGGAAAGGAAAGGAAAGGAAAGGAAAGGAAAGGAAAGGAAAGGAAAGGAAAGGAAAGGAAAGGAAAGGAAAGGAAAGGAAAGGAAAGGAAAGGAAAGGAAAGGAAAGGAAAGGAAAGGAAAGGAAAGGAAAGGAAAGGAAAGGAAAGGAAAGGAAAGGAAAGGAAAGGAAAGGAAAGGAAAGGAAAGGAAAGGAAAGGAAAGGAAAAGTATTAAAAAGTATATAAAAAAGTATAAAATATAAGTATGTAAAAAGTATAAAAAATAAGTGTATAAAATAAGTATATAAAAAGTATATTAAAAAGTATTTTAAAAGTATGTAAAAAAGTATAAAAAGTATATAAAAAGTATATTAAAAGTATAAAAATAAGTATATAAAAAAGTATACATAAAAAGTATGAAAAATAAGTATATAAAGAAGTATATTAAGAAAGTATAAAAAATAAGTACATACAAAGTATATTAAAAATATAACAAATAAGTATATAAAAAGTATATGAAAAAGTATAAAAAATAAAATATATAAAAATATATTGATAAAAGTATAAAAAAATAAGTATATAAGAAAACCCTATAAAATTATAAATAAAACTTTAAACCTGCCCTAAAAATAATACATAAAAAACCCTAAAAGATATATTTTTTAAAAATTAAAAATATGAAAAAAGCTGAAAAAATCCCATTACAAATCTAAAATAACAAACTAAAATAAATATATAACAAAAACCTAAAAAAAAATAAAAGCCCTAAAAATTATAAAAAACTACAACAAAAATAAAAAATATGTATAAAAAAATAAAAAGAAACTGAAAAAAATAAAAACCCTTTTAAAAAGTATTTTAAAAGACCCACAACATTTTAAAAAGTTAAAAAGAATATAAAAAAACTAAGGAAAAAAACACAAAATAATTAAAAAACAATGAAAAAGAATGTAAAAAACCTAAAATGATATTAAAAAGCCTAAAAAAATTAAAAACCTAAAACAATGCAAAAAACTTAAAAAATATATTAAAAATAATTAAAACCCTCAAAAATAAATTAAAAAATCTAAAAAACATAACTTAGATAACAACTTTAAAAAAAAGAAAAAACAAAAAGAAACAAATACAAAAAAATATTCAAAAAACCTAAAAATAAATCTGTTAAAAACCCTAAAATAAATCTAATTAAAAACTAAAATGAATCTATTAAAAACCTTAAAATTAATTTTTTTAAAATTTTAAAATAAATCTATTACAAAACCTAAAATAAATATTCAAAAACTATAATAAATATTCAAAAAGCTAAAATAAATCTATCCAAATAAACTAAAATAAATCTATACAAAAACTAAAATAAATCTATTAAAAAATCTAAAATAAATCTATTCAAAAACCTAAAATAAACCTACTAAAAACCTAAAATAAATCTTTTTAAAAACTAAAAAAAATCGATACAAAAACTAAAATAAATATATTCAAAAATCTAAAATAAATCTATTCAGAAACCTAAAACAATGCTATTCAAAAAACTGAAATATATCTATTAAAAAAATAAAATAAACCTTTTACAAAAACTAAAATAAATCTATTTAAAAATCTAAAATAAATCCATTTAAAAAGCTAACATAAATCTATTTAAAAAATAAAATATTTTTTTCAAAAAAATTAAATAAATCTATTTAAAAAGGTAAAATAAATCTATTTAAAAACCCTAAAATAAATCTATTTTAAAAACTAAAATGAATCTACTAAAAGAACCAAAATAAATCCACTAAAAAAACTAAAATAAATCTATTAAAAAACTAAAATAAACCTATTAAAAAACTAAAATAAATCTATTTTAGAAACTAAAATAAACCAATTAAAAAAACTAAAATAAATCTATTAAAAAAACTAGAATAAATCCATTTAAAAAAACTAAAATAAACCTATTTAATAAACTAGAATAAATCTATTAAAAAATAAAAGAAACCTATTAAAAAACCTAAGATAAATCTATTAGAAAAGCTGAAGTAAATTGATTTTAAAAACCTAAAATAAATCTATTAGAAAACCTAAAGTAAATCAATTAAAAAACCTAAAATAAATCTATTATAAAACTTTAAGTAAATCATTAAAAAACCTAAAATAAATCTATTAGAAAACTTTAAGTAAATCAGTTAAAAAAACTAAAATAAATCTATTAGAAAACCTGAAGTAAACCAATTAAAAACCCTAAAATATATCAATTTAAAAAACTAACATAAATACATGGGGGAAAAAAAAACCCTAAACCCCAATATATTAAAAAAAAAAAACTCTCAAAATAATATAGATACAAAAAAAAACTAAGGGGGGGGAGAAAAAAAAAAGAGAGAGAGAGAAACACCAACCCAACCCAGGGAGTGAGAGGCATAATTTCCAAATCAAAGAAATTCATTTCAGTAGTAAAAGGTTAACAGCCTTTAGGAGGAACACTTTTTAATCACCCACGTCTAGACTCTATCACTCGAATCACCGGCAGCAGGAGTGAAATATGGCCGGGCCCCCGTCAGCCAGCAGCACCTAAAGACTGTTGTATTTAATCATGTCTGTGCACTAGTTATGGATTTTCATTATGATTCCCGATGCTGTTGCGCTGTGTAAAATATTAATATCCATAGTAATGATGCATGAAGCTTGGAGTGTAATTTCTTCACTCTCCTTGTCTGATATTAAATTGTTACCACTTTATCATTTGTGTAGAACTGCGCCTTTCAATTAATCTTTCCCTATCAGCGAGGCCTGATTAATATAGATCATGATTCATAAGCTTATCGTCACTATAGTTTTAACAGATCATTTATAAAGATCTTAAATTTCAGGGCTTGGGAGACGGCAGCCGCTCCGTCCGAGCCTTTCCTCACTTCTTGCTCCAGCACGTTCCTCCGTTGCAGGATCACAGGATCTTAGGGGTTGGGACCTTCAAAGGTGCTCAGATAGGACCACAGAATCCAACACAGGTCACACAGGATGTTAGGGGTTGGAAGAGACCTTTGAATATTGTCAAGTAGGACCACAGAATCCAGCACAGGTCACACAGGGTCTTAGGAGTTGGAAGACACCTTTGAAGATTGTCAAGTAGGACCATAGAATCCAGCACAGGTCAGACAGGGTCTTAGGAGTTGGAAGACACCTTTGAAGATTGTCAAGTAGGACCATAGAATCCAGCACAGGTCAGACAGGGTCTCAGGGGTTGGAAGGACCTTCGAAGATGATCAAGTAGGACCATAGAATCCAGCACAGGTCATACAGGATGTTAGGGGTTGGAAGAGACCTTTGAATATTGTCAAGTAGGACCACAGAATCCAGCACAGGTCAGACAGGGTCTCAGGAGTTGGAAGGGACCTTCGAAGATGATCAAGTAGGACCACAGAATCCAGCACAGGTCACACAGGGTCTTAGGGGTTGGAAGAGACCTTTGAAGATGATCAAGTAGGACCACAGAATCCAGCACAGGTCTCAAAGGATGTTAGGGGTTGGAAGAGACCTTTGAAGATGATCAAGTAGGACCACAGAATCCAACACAGGTCACAGAGGGTCTTAGGAGTTGGAAGACACCTTTGAAGATTGTCAAGTAGGACCAAAGAATCCAGCACAGGTCACACAGGATGTTAGGGGTTGGAAGGGACCTTTGAAGATTATCAGGTAGGACCACAGAATCCAGCACAGGTCACACAGGAACTCAGGGATTGGAAGGGACCTTCAAAGATGATCAAGTAAAACCACAGAATCCAGCACAGGTCACACAGGAACACATCCAGATGGGGCTTGAAATTCTCCAGAGAAGGGGACTCCACAACCTCTCTGGCAGCCTGTGCCAGGGCTCTGGGACCCTGGCAGTAAAGAAGTTTTTGCTCACATTGAGGTGGAACCTCCTGTGCTATAGTTTCCATCCGTTGCCCCTCATCCTATCCCAGGACACAAGTGAGCAAGGCTGTGCCTGTCCCTTCCTTCCTGACCCCCAGCCTGCAGATATTGATGGACATTGATCAGATACCCTCTCAGTCTTCTCCTCTCCAGGCTAAAGAGCCCCAGGTCTGATTCAATCACTGCATCTTGAAAGTCTCCAGAGAAGGAAACTCCAAAACCCCTCTGAGGAGCCATTCATTCAGAGCTGGCCAGAAACTTCTTGCCTGTTCATCTCCTTGAGCAGAAGGTGATGGATGAAGCACTTAGTTCCATGGTCTAGTTGATTAGTTAAAGTTGGGTGATCGGTTGGACTTGATGATCTTGGAGGTCTCTTCCAGCCCAGTTGATTATGTTACTGTGTGATTGAGTGATTCTGTGATTCTATAATTCTGTGATTCTATGATTCTGTGATTCTATGATTCTATGATTCTGTGATTCTATGATTCTATGATTCTGTAATCCTATGATTCTGTAATTCTGAGATTCTATGATTCTGTGATTCTATGATTCTGTGATTCTGTGATTCTGTGATTCTGTGATTCTGTGATTCTATGATTCTGTGATTCTATGATTCTGTAATTCTGTGATTCTATGATTCTATGATTCTATGATTCTATGATTCTGTGATTCTTTGATTCTGCAATTCTGTGATTCTATGATTCTGTGATTCTATGATTCTGTGATTCTGTAATTCTGTGATTCTGTGATTCTATGATTCTGTAATTCTATGATTCTATGATTCTATGATTCTATGATTCTATGATTCTGTGATTCTGTGATTCTATGATTCTGTAATACTGTGATTCTGTGATTCTATGATTTGATGATTCTATGATTCTGTGATTCTGTGATTCTTTGATTCTGTAATTCTGTGAATCTATGATTCTGTAATTCTATGATTCTGTGATTCTTTGATTCTGTAATTCTATGATTCTATGATTCTGTGATTCTGTGATTCTATGATTCTGTAATTCTATGATTCTATGATTCTGTAATTCTGTGATTCTATCATTCTATGATTCTATGATTCTGTAATTCTATGGTTATATGATTCTATGATTCTGTAATTCTGTGATTCTGTGATTCTATGATTCTGTGGTTCTATGATTCTGTAATTCTGTGATTCTATGATTCTGTGATTCTATGATTCTATGATTCTATGATTCTGTAATTCTGTGATTCTATAATTCTGTGATTCTATAATTCTGTGATTCTATAATTCTGTGATTCTGTAATTCTGTGATTCTATGATTCTGTGATTCTGTGATTCTGTGATTCTGTGATTCCATGATTCTATGATTCTGTGATTCTATAATTCTGTGTGTAACTACAGCAGCTCAACTACTTTGGTCCTCCTTGGTTCATCCTCTTCATTGGAGATGGATTCCGCAGCTCTTGACAATTGCTAGACAATTCCTAGGTGCTGGAACAAGATGACCTGTGTTCAGTTTTGGGTCACTCACTACATGAAGGACATTGAGGGGTTGGAGCAGGTCTACAGAAGGGCAACAAAGCTGGGGAAGGGTCTGGGGAACAGGACTGGTGAGGAGCAGCTGAGGGACCTGGGGTTATTTGGTCTGGAGAAGAGGAGACTGAGGGGAGAGCTCAGCGCTCTTTACAACTACCTGAAAGGAGGTTAGAGCCAGGTGGGGGTTGGTATTATCTCCCTAGTACCAGGTGATAGAAAGAGAGGAAATGGCCTGAAATTGTGCCAGGGGAGGGATAGGTTGGAGACAAGGAAGAATTTCTTTGCTGCAAGAGTGGTGAGGGATTGGAACAGGCTGCCCAGGGACTTGGTGGAGTCCCCATCCATGGAGGTGTTCAAGACCTATGTGGCCATGGCACTTGGGGGCGTGGTTTAGTGGCCACAGTGGTGTTGGGTTGAGGGTTGGACCTGATGATGTTGCAGGTCTTTCCCAACTAAAATAACTCTATAATTCTATGATCTTTAAGGTCTCTTCCAAGCCAAACCATTCTATGATTGTCCATCTCCATTTCATGGCCACTTCTAGTGCTATGAAGCCATGCTGGGAGGCACACACTGTAGTCACAGGCCGAAAACATGCCAAAAACAGGTTTTCTTCTGGAAAGAAAGATCTCTTTCCACTGCTCCCCTTCCCAAAACCTTTCAGAAATCCTGGGGTGCCCAATTGTACATTTGCATGAAGAGAAGTGAGCTGCTGGCTGGAACCAGCCAGCCTTTATTGTCTGTGGGAACCCAAATCCATGGGAGGGAGTTATTGCCCCAGCTGCAGCACAGAAAGCTGCCAGAGCTTCTCCAAGGCGATTGCTTTGGAGCTAGGAAGTCACACCAACCATGAACCTCTCCATCACCCCCCGTTGGAGAGGTTCAGCATTATCCAGTGTGGTGCCACCACGTGCAGGAGCAGAGAGGCCCCTTGAGCACAATGCTCTCCAGGCACTGCAGTGCGTGGCACAGAGATTTCCCTTGGAAATGACTGGCAAAAAAAGCAGTAACCCAGCCTGAGTTGGGGATGAGCAGAGAGCATTCCACAGAGGGGAGTGCCAAGAGCCTTCAGGACACTGCTATAATCATAATAATAATGAAGAACAGCAACCAATTAGGCATTTTTTAGTGGATAGAGTTGGAAAAGAGGCATTAGGTAGTTTAAAAAAATCCATCAAAGGTCCCTGCCTAGCTTTCTGTGGATTCTCCAGGGCTCTGTCAAGTGATCTTAAGTGTTTCAAATAATGAAGAGCCTCCTGAGACTATTTAAAATCCTAATAGATGATTTTAGTTTTTTTTTTTTCTATTCCCTACTTGCATATTTTCTTTCTTAACAGACTCAAAATTCCTCATTATAACCCTCAGCTAACATTGGCACAAGGATGTGGGGTGGAAATCCCTCTGGGAACCACATTCAAGCTGGAACAGGCAACATCAAGCTTAGCAGGGGCTGAGGTGTTAGTAAATCTGTGCCATCTTTCCTTCTAGGAAAGAGGGAGGGTCTCTTTAGCTTGGAGCAGAGGAGCCTGAGGTGACCTCATTCATGTTATAAAGATGTGCAGGGCAGTGTCAGGAGGACAGAGCCAGGCTCTGCTCAGGGACGCCCAATGCTAGGACAAGGGGCATTGGGTGCAAGCTTGAGCAGAGGAGGGTACATGGGAACAGAAGGAAAAACTTTGTCACTGTGAGGGTGCTGGAGCCCTGGAGCAGGCTGCCTAAGGAGGTGGTGGAGTCTCCTTCTCTGGAGACATTCAAACCCCACCTGGATGTGTTCCTGTGTGACCTGTCCTGGGTGATCCTGCTCTGGACTTGATGACGATTTGAGGTTCCTTCCAAACCCTACCATTCTATGATTGTGTGTGATTCTCCCTTACCCCTGTGCCCATGACACCACAGAGCACAGGCAAATGATGCCAAACACAGCTCCCAGGCAACAGGGAGCCCACCCTGTTCCTCCTCTCTCCCTGGCAATCACAAAACGCTAGGGACCTCTGGAGATACTCCAGTCCAACCCCTCTGCCAAGGCAGGTTCACCTAGAGAAGGTCTCACAGGAACACACCCAGGCAGGTTTTAAATGTCTCCAGAGATGGACCCAGAGCAGGATGCTGGCAGGCTCCTCTCCCTTCTGCTTCTCACTGCTCTGCCAAAACGACCAGGGTGAGGGAAACGCTGCAATGTTTTATTAACCTCCTGCACTCCCTAACTAACGAGGGGGAAGGGAAAGAAGGAAAAAAAAAAAAAACAACCCTGGGAAGTATACCTCCCTATCTGAAATCTATACAGCAAGACAGATCTGGCTGGAGCAGTCTTTAGGGCATGTATACATTACCAGGCTGCAGTGAAATACAGCCTGGAATTTGTCTCCCAAGATGAGATAATGGAGCTGCGTTAACAGCTGCAACTGTCACTTGCCAGTGAAGTAGTGGGTATTGTGTGGAGTACATTTGCAGGGCAATTTTCCAGTTGGAATAAAAAAAAAAAAAAAAAGAGCTTTTCTGAGGTGAATTTTCCTTGGTTTTTATCCATCTATCTAAGGTTATTTTTATATCTAGATTATACAAAATATTGACTGGCGGGGAGGGCAATAGAGGTAAAATACTGCGCTTAGGAAAGAAAACAGTTCCCAAGTCTCTCCCTATATATTTTGGCCTCTGCTAAAGGCTCAGGGCAATATATGCCATTTTTTTTTTCCCCTCAAGGCATGGAATTTTATTGCTCCTGCTTCTTCCCTATTTTATTATCCCTTTGTATGTTTGTAAAGAAGAAAGAGCTAGGGTAGTGCCAGATTTGGAAGGCTCTGCACGAAGCAAGGTGGTTGGGAAGAGTTTTGCATGAAGCTTGAATCTGCATTGCCAGCATCTATGTCTAACAAGTGCTGTATCAAATGCAGGTAAATCACAGAACTGTTTGGCTTGGGAAAGCCCTCCAAGATCATCCAGTCCAACCTTCAACCCAACACCACCATGCCCACCAAACTATGTCTCCAGGAGCCATGGCCACACATTTCTTGAACACCTCAAGGGATGGGGACTCCACCACCTCCCTGGGCAGCCTGTCCCAATCCCTTGCAGCAAAGAAATCTTCCCTCATCTCCAACCTAACCCTCCCCTGGCACAATTTCAGGCCATTTCCTATCCTTTTCTCACCTGAGTCTAGGGAGATGAGATCAAACCCACCTGTCTTCAAGCTCCTTCCAGGGAGATGTAAAAAAGCAATGAGGTCTGCCCTCAGCCTCCTCTTCTCCAAGATGTTTTGGTGGTTTTCAGTTCATTACTTGTAATCTCTTTTTTTTTTTCTCAAAAAGAAAATAAATAAATAGATAAATAAATAAAGAAATAAATAAATTGAAAAAAACAACCATTCTCACAATTATTCACAACAAGAGTTCCAACAGAGATCAAGGCTCTGTTGCACCAAGCTCTCTGAAAAGACATTCTAGGTAGCTCAGGTACCAGGAAACTCAAGACATGTTACAGAAAAGCTGTGCCAGTTTAAGATGATGCAGACCTTTACTGGCAGCAATGGAAAGTCCTGGCACATCTGCCTGCTTGCTCCCTCCCCATTTCTCTCATTGTGTTGAGCTGAGAAGGTAACATGCACATGGAGAAGGAGGTACCTGAACCCCTTTAGATGTGCTCAGTCACGGAGAAAAAGTCTCCTTTCAGAATTTGGTCATGAAACCTTAGGTACCCATTCCTGAGGTCCCAGGAACAGATGAAAGAGCTTGAGGATGTGATTCAGGACACCAAGGAAGTGACTTATTTCAGTGTTTAGCCTTGGGGCATGAACAGGACAATGTCCAGCTCTGGGTTTCCCCAAGAACCTTGTACAGCTGCAGAAGGAGCAAAGCATCAACAGTAGCTGAAGGGCTGGGAGACAATAGCTGACGGTGAGATGTTTGGAGAACATAAACTCTTCATTGTATTGGAAAGAAAAGTCAGAGATTAGTCCTTGAGGGGACCTCTGGGCACCTTACCATTGGAGAACAGGGGAAAGGCCAGTGGGTGGAGGCTAAATCTTTGTTCAAGCAGGAAACTAGTTTTTGCCTGCAGGGATACCAGCTGGGATGGACAACAGGGGTAAGCTTTTGCTTCTTCATTTTTGGCAAGTCAAGATGCACTTCCTCACTTGCAGCACATGCCTGGACAAGCCAGCAGTGGGAGGAAAACCAAAGGGTGGTTCTATCTAAACTCTCATGCCTCTAGGTTTGCTCTGTGTCTTCCCCATGGACAAGACCCATCCACCTCTTCCCCATGGCTTTAGAGGAGGCTTCTGTTGTGGGGACCCAACTTTCAGGCACAGCCAAGCCATGTACCACCAAAATCATCCTAGCTGAGCCACCCACAGAGGAAGTCCAGACACCCACAGAGGAGGTACAGCCACCCACAGAGGAAGCACAGCCACCCACAGAGGAAGTCCAGCCATCTACAGAGGATGTACAGCCATCCACAGAGGAGGTACAGCCATCCACAGAGGAGGTACAGCCACCCACAGAGGAAGCACAGCCATCCACAGAGGAGGTGCAGCCATCCACAGAGGAAGCACAGCCACCCACAGAGGAGGTACAGCCACCCACAGAGGAGGTACAGCCACCCACAGAGGAAGCACAGCTACCCACAGAGGAGGTACAGCCACCCACAGAGGAGGTACAGCCATCCACAGAGGAAGCACAGCCACCCACAGAGGAGGTACAGCCACCCACAGAGGAGGTACAGCCATTCACAGAGGAGGTACAGCCACCCACAGAGGAGGTACAGCCACCCACAGAGGAGGTACAGCCATCCACAGAGGAAGCACAGCTACCCACAGAGGAGGTACAGCCACCCACAGAGGAGGTACAGCCATCCACAGAGGAAGCACAGCTACCCACAGCGGAGGTACAGCCACCCACAGAGGAGGTTACAGCCATCCACAGAGGAGGTACAGCCACCCACACCTTGCCCTGAGGGAGATGGCAATGAGCCCAGAGTGGTCCACGTTGCTGAGCAGTCAGAGAGCCTCGAGAGAGGAAACAAATCACCAGTGGTGCCTATAGCCACGCGCAGAGATTAGAGAGTCTGACTATAAGGTCACAATAAATCAGTGCACTGACAAGGAGATCTACCCTTTGTCCAGGGCAGAAGATTTATCTCTGACCCCGGGCAGGGGCATTTCTTCCTTGATTTGTTAAATGCTGAACAGAAAATGGAGCTAGATCCGAAGCCTGATGAGCACTTGATTGCAAATGCTCCTGCCCAGCCCCACGCCTGCTCTTCCCCCAACCCCAGCAGCCAGGCATGCCCTCCTTCTCAGGATGCTGTATTATCTTCCAAGAGAGCCTCTGGGTTTTTTTTATCCTCCCTGTGATGGACCAGCTTTTGCAGAACTTGATTATGTGGTTTCTTTTCCTGCTGACATTTTAATCAGAGGGCTCACTCTCACCAATGCCGCCCAGTGCTGGGGGAGAGCCGGCCTGCTGTCAGCAGAATGGGCTGGATGCTCACCAGGGGCATCCTGCTGCTCTGCAAAGGGGAGAGAACATGCTGGGGTGCAGGAGGAATCAACTCACCAAAAGGAAATGAGGTTCCTGAAGGTGGCTTGAACTCCCATGGTTTTCTTTTAGAAAAGACTTTCGAGCTCCAATCTAAAATTCAATACTGAGCAGGAGGGGATGAAGTTTGCACAAGGGCAAGATGCCAGAGTGAAGCACTGCACCACCAGTACATCCCAGTTTGCCTGCATGGTGAGAAGAAGCTGGATTTAGAAAAGACATTGGAAAGAAATTCTTCCCTGTGAGGGTGGTGAGGCATAATAAAAAGGCTGTCCTGAGAAGTTGTGGAGGCTCCAACCCTGGAAGTGTCCAAAGCAAGGTTGGATGGGGCTTTAAGGAATCTGGTGTGCCTTCCCATGGGTATTGGAACTAGATGACCTTTAAGGTCTTTTCTAACCCAAAACATTCTAGGCTTGGGAGCAGCCCTGAAGAAAAGGACTTGAGGGTGCTGGGGGATGAGAAGCTCAGCATGAGCCACCAGAGTGCACTTGCAGCCCGGAGAGCAAATTGCTTTCCACAAGAGAAGTGTGGCCAGCAGGTTGAGGGAGGTGATTCTCCCTATCTGCTCCACTCTGCTGAGACCACACCTGGAGTACTGCATCCAGTTCTGGAACCTTTATTACAAGAAAGATCTGGAGGTGCTGGAATGTGTCCAGAAAAGGTCCATGAGGATGATCAGAGGGCTGGAGCACTTCTCCTATGAGGACAGGCTGAGAGAGTTGGGGTTGTTCAGTCTGGAGAAGAGAAGGATCCCAGGAGACCTTCTTGTGGCTTTCAAGTATCTGAAGGGGGCTCCAAGAAAGCTGGGGAGGGAATTTTTAGGGTGTCAGGGAGTGACAGGACTGGGGGGAATGTTAAAAAATGGAAATGGATAGATTCAGATTGGATATCAGGAAGAAATTCTTCCCCATGAGGGTGGTGAGACACTGGCACAGGTTGCCCAGGGAGGTGGTGGAAGCCTCATGCCTGGAGGTTTTTGCAGCCAGGCTGGATGTGGCTGTGAGCAACCTGCTGTAGTGTGAGGTGTCCCTGCCCATGGCAGGGGGGTTGGAACTGGATGATCCTTGAGATCTTTTCCAGCTCTGAAAATTCTATGACTCTATGGACAGAGTTTGGATAAGTAAAGGAGCTTGGTTGAGACCCACAACCAAGGCAGACAACAGCAGGAACACTGGCAACACATGAGTTCTGCCTGTCCCAGGACCAAACATTCTGCCTTATCTAGCCATGAGGCCTAGGTTGTCTCCTGTGTCAGCTCCACACTGACAGACTAACCAGCTCCAGGGGGGCACCACCTTCACCCTGAGATGGCAAGCAGTATTTCCTCCTTCCCTTCCCTGGACAAAACCTACAGACATGGTCAGGCACTGGCACAGGCTGCCCAGGGAGGTGGTGGAGTCCCCAGCCCTGGAGGTGTTGAAGAACCCTGTGGCCATGGCACTTTGGAAGATGGTTTAGCAGCCATGGTGGTGTTGGGTTGAGGGTTGGACTGGCTGATCTTGCAGGTCTTTCCTAACCCTGATGATTCTATGGCATTCAACTTCTAACAGTGCTTTAGCCACAATTTACAGCAGCCTAAACAAACTCAGCTAAAGCCTTGCTACCAGCCCATCTCCTGGCTGCAGATGATAGAGATATTGGCAGCAGTAATGGGCAACAGAGGGAAGAATCAACCACACCCATTTTGCACTTTCTGTAGAAGCCTTGAACTCCTCTAACAAAGCTCTTAGTTTTCCATTTTACTTTTGTTTTTAATATCTCACCTTGCAATGATTCCTTAACTGGCTGCTGGTGGTATTCGAGGAACTTTTGACTTATCAGATGATTGGAAATGGCCTCAGGTAGCACCCAGGGGAGGTTTAGGTTGGAGATTAGGGAAATTTTCATTGCTGAAAGAGTGGTCAGGGATTGGAACAGGATGCCCAGGGAGGTGGTGGAGTCCCAATCCCTGGAGGTGTCCAAGAAACCTGCAGCTATGGCACTTAGGGACATGGTTTAATGGCCAGGGTGGTGTTGGTTTGAGGGTTGGACTGGATGATTTTAGAGGTGTCTTCCAAGCTTAATGATTCCATGATTCTATTAGAAATGCAAACATGCCCATAAATCTCACAGTAAAATCTTCACATCAGAAGCCTGCATAATCATAAACTGTAAATATTTTCCCATGGCAGTGGTTCAGAGGGGAAAAAAAAATTAGCATTTTGCTTTCGTTTGGCCCAAATGTGCTTTGATTTCCTTGGAGGTTGTTGAGCGGTTTTGATTTGGTTTGGTCTTCTGTAACATAATATAAATAAAACTGTGGCCAGATGCTTGGTGCATAAACACATGGCTGATGAGCAAAGGGATGGGAAGGATAATGTTCATTAGCTTTAAACCACAGGGAAGCGAGGCTACTGCTTTGAAACTGCACAAAATTCATGGTGGAAACCAAATGTTAATACCCAGGCAAGATCATCATCTGCCAATGGTGACAGCAATGGGCACTGTGTGCCAGGGGAGGGTCAAGTCGGAGAGAAGGAAAAATTTCTTTGCTACAAGTGTGGGCAGGCATTGGAACAGGCTGCCCAGGGAGCCTGGAGGAGTCACCATGCACCAGCCAGGGATGGTTCACAGGCCAACCCCTAACATCCTGGGAGCCTGTGAACCATCCCTGGAGGTGTGCAAGCAACCTGTGGCCATGGCACTTGGGGATGTGGTTGAATGGCCATGGTGGGGTTGGGTTGATGGCTGGGCTCAATGGTTTTAGAGGCCTTTTCCAACCCAAACAATTCTATGATTTTATGATACAGCTTTTGGGGGGCTTTATCACACAACCTTGCCCTTTTTAGACAAGTTTCAAATAATTCTGGAAGGTCCCCAAGTTGTCCAGAAGAAGGCTGAACATGGTTGTGTGACTGCACCATGAAGTCAAATGATTATTGTCTCAAAGCAGTGCATGTGAGCACAGAATCTGCCTCACCTTTTGCTTCCTCTCTTGCCACTGCTCCCTGAGAAGGTATTGGATGAAGGAGGTTCAGTCCCTCTTGGAAAGGACCACTAATGGCTCAGCTGGATATCCAGTGGGTGAATTCTTGCATTCAAGAGAAGGTGCAGGATTTATGGTCATGGGAACCACAGGTGAAGAAGAAGTCACCTCTGAATGACCAAAGAGTTGGCCATGTCCTTCCATGTGGTATGGGGAATATTTATCACTCTCTGGCCATGTGAATCTAAACCCAAGCCATGCAGCTCCATCATGAGTACTTTGGGTTGATTCCCTCTGTCACATTGTGGGTGACATCCTCCTGGACTCCAGTGGGTTGCAGCTGTGATGGCAGAAGATGATTCCACAGAAGAAGGTCTACAGCCATGGAGGAGAAAATTCCCAGCAGCCTCTTCTCCAGCACAATCTGCATGGAGGTTGCCATTTCTGTTCCATTGGTGCCACCTATTGGTAAGTGCACATGCCAGCCCATGGCAGGATCAGTGAGCATGGGCCTCTCACCAAAGATGGCCAACTGCAGTCGTGACATAAGCAACAGCTGGGGCCAGTCTGAGAGCAAGCACCTTGGTCCAACTGGGAAATTCAGCTCCATCAAACTTTTCCCACCAAGCTCAGCTCATGAGAAACAGCTTATTGCTGCTGAGTTGAGTATCACAGTCTCACAGTATAGCAGAGGTTGGAAGGGATCTCAAGAGATCATCAGGTCCAACCCCCCTACCAGAGCAGGATCACTTAGGGGAGTCCACACAGGAATGCATCCAGGTGGGTTTGCAAATTCTCCAGAGAAGGAGACTCCACAACCCCCCTGGGCAGCCTGCTCCAGGGCTCTGGCACCCTCACACCAAAGAAGTTTCTCCTCATGTTCAGCTGAAATCTTCTATGTTCTAGTTAGAACCCATTGGTCCTTGTCCTATCACTGTGCACCACCCAAAAGAGTCTGGCCCCCTCCACTTGACCCCCACCCCTCAGCTATTGATAGACATTGATCAGATCCCTCTCAGCCTTCTCTTCTCCAGACTAAACAGCCCCAGGGCTCTCAGTCTCTCTTCACAGGGAGATGCTCAAGTCCCCTAAGCATCCTCGTGGCTCTGTGTTGGACTCTCTCCAGCAGGTCTCTGTCTCTCTTGAACTGGGGAGCCCAAAACTGGACACAGTATTCCAGGTAGGAACTCCTGCTGCTCTATTCTGCTCGGCCTGGCCATCACTTCTGTTCTCTGGTGATGATGAGTTACTGCTCTGTCCCATAAAGGATGTGGTGCCTGTTGCAGTCTGCCCAGTCCTAAGCAGACCAGATCTGCACAAAAGCTCTCTTTGGTTTCAGGTTTTGTCTGACACAGTGACTTGGCCACCAAAGCACCAGCATAGAATCACAGAATTGTCAGGGTTGGAAGGGACCTCAAGGCTCATCCAGTTCCAACCCGTTGCCATGGGCAGGGACACCTCACACTACAGCAGGTTGCTCACAGCCACATCCAGCCTGGCTGCAAAAACCTCCAGGGATGAGGCTTCCACCACCTCCCTGGGCAACCTCTTCCAGCATCTCACCACCCTCATGGGGAAGAACTTCTTCCTGATATCCAATCTGAATCTCCCCATGTCTGGTTTTGCTCCTTTCCCCCTAGTCCTGTCACTACCTATCACTACATGATGTCCTCAGTCCTGCTTACCCATCTGCAGGGCCAGGTGCCAGAGGGAGCTGGCTTATAATGCTTCCAGCAAGTGGCAACCATCCTCTTCTCTGTGAGTTCCCTTTGATATCGCCATTGCACAGTGATCCCTTCTTGAGAATCACTCTGCTTTCTATGGACCAGGTCTTCCTCTGAAAGGCTTCCCAGACATAAGGAAGGGGAAAAGAGTGAAAGTCTTTCATTACAAAGGTTAATAATGAGTGGACTTTATCTACCTGGAGAGCATCTCTCAGGGAAGACCATTGGACATCCTTGGAATGGAGAATGACAGTCACCTGTTGGCTGACCAAACATTGCTGGCTAGAAGACCTCTCCACAGTACTTCTCAGCACATTTTAGACTTGAAAATGCTGTCAGCAATTACCTGAGGTCATCAGCAAATTCTGGGCTGGGGCTTTGTGGCAGATCCTCCTTCAGCTGAAACCAATCACTCATTTCCTCAGGTGTGGTCTTCTTGTCCCCATCTTTTTGGGAGGTGGTGACAGGAGACAGATCAGAAGGAGAACTTGTGGGTTGGGTAACCCCAGGAAAGCTCCAGAGTCTTGCCCACAGCAATCCTTCAGTGTGGATCTATGTGTGGGGACATCTCCTTCTGCAAGCAAAAAGCATGGCCCAAAGGGTACCTTCCCTTACCACTTCAGCTTGCAGAGGGCAGCAGGTGACCCTAGGCTACACCACACCAACCCCAAAACTCATGGATATATCAGGATGAGTCCTGTTAGGAACACATTTTCTCCATGATCCCATGTGATGAGCCATGGCTTCTCCCACATCATTTTCTTTGTAGGCTGGAGCCAACCTAGAAAGGTACTGCTCAGCTCCCCACTTACCTCCATCCCACCATCCTTCCCAGAACTGCCCGGCCTCCCCCAGAGTCCCCTGCCTCTGATCCCAACCCAGCCCTTCCTGTCCCCTACACTTTCATTTCTCTTTCTTTACATCTTTATTAAACTGTATAGCCACTTTGATAGGAAAATTGAAAAGAAAAAGATATGAGGGACAACAAGAAAAAAAAAAGCCATAATTATGAAGATTCAATTTAATTTTAAAGGTTGTGGAAGGAGGCAAAAAAAAAAAAAAAAGAAGAAGAAGGAGCAGAAGAAGAAGAAACCAAATTAATTTAGCAGGAAAGCATTGCATGAAATATTGTTGGAGTTTAATAACCATGCAAAGACAGATGATATGTGTGGAAAAATTAGTTGTAGGACCTCATAATAGTCTATTAATATTTTCTACAGGCACAGAAACCCTTTGCTGAATAATTGTAACAAAGTAATCTTTCTTCTTTTTTTATATTTTATTTTAAGACATTAAAAAAAATATCTTCAAAGAAGAAGACAACCATGTACATGTTGTAAAGAGAGGAGACCCTGGTGAGGCACATCAGATGCCAGGATAGATTCAGCACAGGCTTCTCTGCTTCTCCACCATGAAGGATCTCCCAGCAAGCTGCTTGCTGGGGGCAAGTTGCTGGCTGCATTTGGCAAAGCAAGCCAACAGGACGCTGGGTTGCATCACCAAGGGCATCACCAGCAGGGATAAAGCAGTTTTGTCCCACTCTATTCAGAGCCACACCTGGAGCACTGCCTGCAGTTTAGGTCCCCAATGAACATAAAAGATGTGGCCAGGCTGGAAAGTGTCCAGAGAATGATGAGAGGCCTGGCAGCCCTGCCAGGTGAGGAAAGGCTGAGAGTTGTTCAGCTTGGAGAAGAGAATCATGGAATCATAGAATCAAGCAGGTTGGAAGAGACCTCCAAGATCAGCCAGTCCAACCTATCACCCAGCCCTAAGCAATCAACCAGACCATGGCACTAAGTGCCTCATCCAGGCTTCTCTTGAACATCTCCAGGGATGGTGACTCCACCACCTCCCTGGGCAGCACATTCCAATGGCCAGTTTCTCTCTTCGTGAAGAACTTCCTCCTAATCTCCAGCCTATACTTCCCCTGGCACAACTTGAGACTGTGTCCCCTCCTTCTGCTGCTGGGTGCCTGGGAGAAGAGCCCAACCCCCACCTGGCTACAACCTCCCTTCAGGTAGTTGTAGACAGCAATGAAGTCTGCCCTGAGCCTCCTCTTCTCCAGGCTAAACACCCCCAGCTCCCTCAGCCTCTCCTCACAGGGCTGTGCTCCAGACCCTTCACCACCTTTGTTGCCTTTCTCTGGACATGCTCCAGTACTTCAACATCTCTCTTGAATTGAGGAGCCCAGAACTGGACACAGGACTCAAGGTGTGCTTGAGTGGAGACTCAAGGCTGAGGGGAGACCTTATTGTCATGGACCAGGACATAAAGGATGGCTACCAGGAAGATGGAGAGTCCTTTTTTACAAGTACTCACAAGGAGTGATGGGGACAAGTTGCTGCCAGGGAAATTCCCATTGAACTCCAGAAGAAAATATTTCCCCATGAGCACAGTCAGACATTGGAATCATCTCCCAAGGGAAGCAGTGGATTCCCCTCCTCCACTGGGCAGTTTGAAGACTCAGCTTGCCAGGGTGCTGGGCCAGCTCATTTCAACTGCACCATCACCTAGAGAGGTTGGAGTAAAGAATCCTTGGGGTCCCTCCCACCCTGGAACCCCTGTGATTCTGTGAACCATCCCAAATGGTAGGTCAAGGCTGCTTGACAAGGTGGGAAAGGTGTTTCCATACCTGACCGGTAGAGAAAGGTGTTTCTACTGGCAAGGACATGGGTCCCTGCCAGCTGGGGAGAGAGTTGCTCTTGGTGGGCAGGTCTGGCTGAGAAATGATCTCCTGCTCCCAGTCCTGGCTATTTGGTAGAGGCAGCTTTCTCCTTTCTTCTCACAGAACCCCTGGTACTGCCTCTTCCAAAGAATGCCCTGCCCTTCAGAAGTGTCCCTGCTCCACCAGCAGAAGATGGAGAGCACATCTCACACGTTTCTTCCTCCAGCCAGCCTGTTCTCCCAAAGGCTGGCACTGACCTTGGGCACCTCCAAGTGGAAGAGGCCAGTGGGAATCAGTGGGACTGGCTGAAGAGGCTCACGGAGGGGCAAGTGCCCAGACCCCACATCTCCTTCCACTTTAACTCCAGGGAGAGGTTAGGCTCAGCTCTGCTGCCTTTCCTCCTTCCCCCTGTGTGGTAGTTTTTAGACTGTACCTTTAAAATTTTCCACAGGTCTTGAACAGAAAGTGGTGGGATGTAAATAAACCACCAGTGGGTGTAGAAAGGAAAACAATGATGAGTTCTAAACAGTCCCATTGGACAGATAACAAACATAAGCCAGTAAGGAAAACTTTTTTTGGCTTCTTCACTCTTCTGCTTGGCTTTGTTGACCTTGGCTGCATTCTTTGTTTTGGCTAAGTACTAAAAAAAAAAAACCCAATTCTCTGCTCTTTCTCTGTTCTCCCTTTGTGTCCAGGGAGGGTAAGGAGGGGAGCAGGGAAGGGAAAGCTACTAGCTCCCCTGGTTTGTGGCCTGGGGGGTTCTTGTGTCATTTATAAACTGTAAATATTGTAAGTTTTGTACATATCCATTGCATTCCGTTGCAAGTTGTAGTTTTGCTTGCAAAGACAGCTCCATTTCATTCCAGCTGGGCTGGGCTGGCAATTTAATGTTGGGGGGAACTTTCAACCTACCACACCCTTGCCACCATGGTCCTGTTTTCTCCAATCTCACACCAAATGAGGCCAGAATCTTAATGAGCTGCCACTGCTTCCACAGTGTGGGGTCTCCTGTCAGCATGAAGTGATAGCAATAGGCAGGTGCCCCACAAAAATAGAGGGGGAGCAACAACATTTCCCAAGGCAGACCCTGGAGATCAAATGTCATCATCAAGGTCTTTCTGAGCCTGGAACAGCCTTGAATTTGGGTCATGAACCCAGGCATGGTACTAGAGAAGGGGAAGTCTGCTGGCTGAGAGCAATGCACAGCACAGCCTCATAACCTCAAAGCAAAGAGGAAGATGGAGGTGGTGACTTGTCACCTGCTGTCCTCCAACATCGGCCGGAGTGTAGACTGGAATCATAGAATTCTTTAGGTGTGAAAAGCCCTCTAAGATCATCCAGTCCAACTGTCAACCCAACACCACTATGGCCACTAAACCATGTCCCCAGGTGCCATATCCACACATTTAGAATCATAGAATTGATGAGAGTTGGAAGGGAGCTCAAGGATCACCAGTTCCAGCCTCCCTGCTATGGGCAGGGACACCTCACACCAGAGCAGACTGCTCACAGCCACATCCAGCCTGGCTGCAAAAACCTCCAGGGATGAGGCTTCCACCACCTCCCTGAGCAACCTGTTCCAGTGTCTCACCACCTTCATGGATGGTTTCTTGAACACCTCCAGGGATGGGGACTCCACCACCTCCCTGGGCAGCCTGTTCCAATCCCTCACCACTCTTGCAGCAAAGACATCTTTCCTCATCTCCAACCTAACCCTCCCCTGGCACAATTTCAGGCCATTTCCTCTCCTTCTATCACCTGAGACTAGGGAGAAGAGACCAACCCCTATCTGGGTCCAATCTCCTTTCAGGGAGCTGTAGAGAGCAAAGAGATCTGCTCTCAGCCTTCTCTTCCCCAGGCTAAACAACCCCACCTCCCTCAGCTGCTCCTCACCAGCTCTGTTCTCCAGACCCTTGCCCAGCTTTGTTGCCCTCCTCTGGACCTGCTCCAGCACCACAATGTCCTTCTTGAAGAGAGGGTCCCAAAACTGACCCCAGCACTCAGGATGCAGAGGGCCAGTCCCTGCCCTGGTCCTGATGATGGAACACTGATGCTGAGGAGCAGCACACCCACCCAGGAGCAGCGTTCAGCTGAGGCCTCAGCTCTACCCAAAGGCTGAGGCAGTTGGAAGGACCCCAGATTTAAGGAGGACAAAGGGAATGTGTCAGGCCACAGGAAATTCCTACCCATCCTCAGGAGCATGTGGTTGGTGTCAGAAGGTGCATTTGGAATGTTCTTAGCTGGGAGGGTTCTGCACAAGGAAGGAAAGGGCAGGGGTGAGGTTCCTGTGTGGTGTGGGAAGCAGACACAGCTCACCATGGGTGTGGAGCAACCAACTCCAGGACAGCATCACCCTGGCTGCTCCAAGACAAAGGGTGGTGATGAGGGTGAGGGAGAAGAGGTCTCCTGCTTGCTGAGGTTTGAACTTAGTCTCTCTCGAGGATGCATTTCCTTGGTCCTAAATGGGATTTACTGCAGCTCCAGACAAAACCCTTAGGATCCTGGAAACTCAGCTAGGTCACTCTTGCAAGGAAAAAGTAGAATGAAAGGAAGAAATGCAATTAAATTAAAATGTGGAAGTGAGGAAAATAATGTGAAATAGGGAAGAGGCAATAAATTAAAATATAAATGAAAATAAAAGAAGAAAATAAGACAGATTAAAGAAGAAAATAAAATCAAACAAATAATAAAATAAAAAGAAAAGAAAACAAACAATAAAAGAATAAATATAAAAGAATAAATATAAAATAAGGCAAAATAATTAATATAATATAATATAATATAATATAATATAATATAATATAATATAATATAATATAATATAATATAATATAATATAATATAATATAATATAATATAATATAATATAGAAGAAATATAATATAATATAACAATATATAATGTAATACAATATAATATAATATAGTATATAATAAAAAATAAAATATAAAATATAAAATAAAATAAGGTAAAATAATAAAAGAAAACTAAAGAAAATAATTAAATTAAATTAAATAGAATGGAATAAAATAATAACATGAAATAGACTGGAATAAAATGAAATGATTGCATGAAATAAAAAGAAAACAAATGGAATAAATTAATAAAATGCAGTAAAGTGAAATAATACAAAGAAATGGAATATAGTAAAGTGGAAGGAAATAGAGTGAAATAAAATGAAATGAATGAAAAGAATAGAATAGGATGAATAGAATAGAATAGAAAGAATAGAAAGAATAGACTAAAATAGAATACAATAGAGTAGAATAGGAAACAAAAGAACAAAATGGAATAAAATGAAATAAAAGAAAATAATAGAATTGAATCAAATCTAATGGAACAAAATGAAATAAAAGAAAATAATAGAGTAGAATAGAGCAGAATAAAATGAAATTCAAAAGTATTAAAAATATGAAAAAATAATAGAATAAAATAAAATAATGAAAGAAAATTAAATTGAAAACAATAATACAATAAACTAAAATTAACTTAACATGAAATAAAAAATAAAGGTAAGAATAAAATAAAGTAAAATAAAATAAAATAATATAAAATGAAATAAATAAAGTAAAAGAAAAGAAAAGAAAACAAAAGAAAATAAATTAAAATAAAATAATATAAAATAAAATTAATTAAAATAAAATTATATAAAATAATATAAAATAAAATCAATTAAAATAAACTAATATAATATAATAAAAAAAATAAGAACAGTAAAAAACTAAAGTAAAGCCTAAACTGAACTGATGATAAACCCAAACTGCAATTCCTCATTCAGCTTCCACTTTCTCTATTTTAATCTGTATGGCACCATCCAGTCGCAGCCTCCCCCCTTCCCTCTTTTTAAATACAGCCTAATCCTGAGTGTGAACTGATGTAGTTTGTGTGTTAGGAGGGGAGGGGGGGGGGGGGTTGGAAAATCTCTCTCTCTTTCTACCTTTTTTTTTTCCCCCTTCTTCTTTCCTTGGCCCAGTTCATTATTTTTCTTTCTTGTCACTCAGTGTGATAGGTTGAACAGAAGTGCACAGATGAGCACTGAAAACGGTGTCACAAGGCCTTAATCTAGTCTTTAATGCCTGACTTCAGAGATGTCATTTATCTTCTAACTGCAGCAGGCTTCCACCAACTTTATCTCTAATAATATATTGATGGATTAAAAGGGTCGGGCAGGAGACCGGGCTGGAAAAATTGCTTATTGACATCAAAATACAGTGCCCTCAACCTGATAAACATGGAGGGGCTCGTGTATCTCCCAGAATAGTTGGCGTTGCTAGAATTTTTTTTTCCCCTTTCTTTTCTCTTCTCTTCCTTCTCTCTCTTTTTTTTTTTTTTCCTTCCCTCCCCTTCAGCTTTTCCTGAGCATCTTTCTCCCAGGTTTCAGTGGGGGGCAGCGGTCCGAGGCCGATAAACAAACGGCCACAAATAAATAGGAAATGGAGGTCGTGCCTTCGGACAGCTGAGAAAGGAGCTCAGGTTGTGTCTTGGAAGGGTTTCTTCACAGCTACAGCTGTGCCCCTGTGGAGCACAAGGCACCTTCCAAAGCCACCCAACAAGGGAAGGTTGCTGTTTTGGAGGGTGAGAGGTTGCAGCACTCCTGGCAGAGCATGTGGGGGGAAGTTGCTGCTTCCCCTCGGGCTGTGAAAGTCAGGAGCTGCTTGAAGATCTTCATGGCTGAAATTCATCCCTTGCCACACAGAGAGCAGGCAAGAAGAATTAAACTAGGGAAGGAGAAGGGAGTTCCACGCAGAACATCAGCAGAAATGCTGCCCCAACCTCTGTTCTCCACCACAGACCTGCTAGATGAGTAACCAAGGGCAGGGGGAAGTATACCTACCTATTATTTTGGGAATGATGCAGAATCACAGAGCATTAGGGGTTGGAAGGGACCTTTGGAGGTCATTCAGTTCACCCTCCCTGCCCAAGCAGGATCACCGAGGGCAGGTGGCGCAGGAACATATCCAGCTGGGTCTTGAAAGCCTCCAGAGGTGGAGACTCCTCAATCTCTGTTTTGACAGAGCTGGAGAAAGTGGCTTGCTCCTCAGCCACCAGAGGTATTTTGAGTTGTCACTCATCCCTGGTTTCTCTGTCCCTGTCTGATCTCAGCAGTTTTCATTGCACAGGTAGGCTTGGGGAGCACTCCTTCAAGGTCTTCCAACACAAAACCTGGGCTGTGGCCAATCAGTTTCCCAGTGTCATGGGAGCAAACACATACAAAGACTCAGCATCCTGTGATGAAGAAAGGTTCTTTAGTGTGCTCCAGCTGGTTTTATCCATTCTAGAATCCTGGAATCATTGGAGAAGACCTGTAAGGTCATCACATCCAACCATCATGGGCTTACTGGCAGGAAAAGGCAGGCACAGCTGGCACTAGTTGGAACAGGCACAGATGGAAACCTCCTGGCAGTAGGCTGGAGATGCATTCACTGCACAAACATTGCATCACTGGGGAATAGTGGAGCTTCTGTGGAGTCCATTGCAATGTGACCTTGATTTGTCTCTTTGCTAGGAACACTTGTTGCAGATAGAGAGGACACAAAAGCATAGATCTTCACCCTGAGGAAAGCTCCACCATTTCAAGACTGGTTTATAGTAATCCCAGGGTGAATGGCAAAATCCTGAAGCCTTCTCTTGGAAGGAAAAGTGGAGTAAAACATATTGAGCAGATGTTCCTGTTCCGTTCCACCTTGAGCTACAGGTGCCTCCTACCTTGGCCATTCTGTTCTCCAACAGAGCTCGCTCAGAAACACCATTCAACATGCACTGTGGTGGACATATGATGATGTGATGGACACTGTGGTGAACAGAGGGTCAGAGGGCTGCAGCATCTCCCCTATGGACACAGGCTAAGAGAGTTGGGGCTCTTCAGCCTGAGGAAGATAAGGCTACAGGGAGATCTTAGAGCAGCTTTCCAGTACCTGAAGATCATTACAGGAGAGCTGGGGAAGGACTTGTGACAAGGGCTTGGAGTGGCAGAATGAAGGACAATGGTTTTGAGATGGAAAGGGAGAGATTGAGATTTGAGATTAGGAAGAAATTCTTTAGAGTGAGGGTGGGGAGACTTGGGACAGGTTGCTCAGGGGGACTGTGGATGCCTCCTCCCTGGAGGTGTTCAAAGCCAGGTTGGATGAGACCTTGAGCAACCTGGGCTGGTGGAAGGTGTCCCTGCCCATGGCAGGAGGCTTGGAACTGGATGATCTGTGAGGTCCCTTCCAAGCCAACCCAACCCATTCTGTGATTCTATGATTCTATATCCCCCTACCCTGCAGCACAGACTTCCTGGGAAGTCTGTGAGCCACTGAGACAGATGCAGAGATAAACTTTGTCACCAAAGCAAAGCATTTCATTTCGTTTGCCTGGAAAGAAATTCCATGAAAATCAATCTTCCCACAGAAAATGTTGATTTTTGGCAAAAAGCCTTTCTCTGATGGGGAATTGCCTCAACTCAGAGACATCTGAGTAGCTGTGGTTACAAGGATGTGGTTTCATTTCATTCCTGCATGCATTGGGAGGGATTTTGTGTGAGGGAGAGCTCAAGGATCCTTGAGGATGCAGTGAAATTGTGGCGATCATCATGGTGAGAATTTTTAATTATCAGGGATTCAGGCTGCTTTGATCACACCCCAAAACTCAGGCTGGGTGGCTTGGAGCAGTGACAGGTGGCTAACAGAAACCACATTTGCCATGCAACTGGTCCTTAGCTCAGATGAGATGAGTTCACAAGATCCAACAAGCTTACACACCTTGAAGGATTTTATCCCTGATGGATGGGGACATGAGGAGGGCCTAGAAAGGGTCCAGAGAAGGGCAACAAAGCTGGGGAAGGGTCTGGTGTAGAAAGGTGGTGAGGAGCAGCTGAGGGAACTGAGATCATAGAATCACAGGATCAGTCAGGGTTGGAAGGCACCACAAGGCTCAGCCAGTTCCAACCCCCCTGCCATGGGCAGGGACACCTCACACCAGATCAGGCTGGCCAGAGCCTCATCCAGCCTGGCCTTAAACACCTCCAGAGATTGTTTAGCCTGGAGAAGAGAAGGCTGAGGGGAGACCTCCTTGCTCTCTGCAACTCCCTGAAAGGAGGTTGGAGTGAGGTGGGGTTGGTCTCTTCTCCCTAGTAACAAGTGACAGGACAAGAAGAAATGGCCTCCGGTTGCACCAGGAGAGGTTTAGGTTGGACATTAGAAAAAAATTCTTCCCTGAAAGGGTTCTCAAACACTGGCACAGGCTGCCCAGGGAGGTTGTTGATTCCCCATCCCTGGAGGTGTTTCAAAGAGGCAGAGATGTGGTGCTGAGGGCCATGGGTGAGCACCAGATTTAGTAGAGTGAGAGAATGGTTGGGCTGGATGAGCTTCAAGAGCTTTTCCAACAGAAACAATTCTGTGATTCTGTGGAAATAATGGAAATAACACTGCAGCACATCACCCAGATGATGTCAGCTGCCATCATCCCAAGGACATGAGGCCCACAAAGATCAGTGACAAACGGGCTCTCAAAGGCCAGTGGTGATGAATCCTCTTCTCATTCAGGAACCCAAAGAAACACAAATGCTAAAAAAAAAATAGTTATAAAATAATTGTAGGGAGAACAAGGGAAAATTATCCTGATGGTCTCTGATGAGCAACCAAACCATGACTTTGACCATGAGCATTGCTCTGGGAGCAAGCAGCCAAGCCTCACACAGGCTGCCATCCAGTTCCTCCTATGGGAAGGGACTTCCAGTGTCTGGAGGGGGCTACAAGAAAGCTGGGGAGGGACTTTTTGGGGTGTCAGGGAGTGATAGGACTGGGGGGGAATGGATCTAAGCTTGAGGAGGTGAGATTTAGATCAGAGATCAGACATTAGGAAGAAGTTCTTCACCATAAGGGTGGGGAGACACTGGAACAGGATGCTCAGGGAGGTGGGGGATGATCACTCCTGCCTGGAGGTGTTGAAGGCCAGGTTGGATGAGACCTTGAGCAAGCTGGGCTGGTGGGAGGTGTCCCTGCCCATGGCAAGGGGTTGGAACTGGATGATCCTTGAGGTTCCTTCCCCCCCTGAGAGTTGTGTGATGCTGTGAATGATTGGCAGGCACTGGCAGGAGGCAGCACACAAACCTTGCATTCTAAGATTGTCTTTCCTAAATTTCCCCACTGAAACACTGAATTTATCAACTGAATTTATCAGCTGAAATACCTCAGACTTCTGGGAAGCTGCCTCTGGCTGACCACTTGATGGGAAGAACGTCTCTGATTGTATTTATTTATTTTTCCTTTTTTTTTTTTAGCATGTAGAACGAAAGCAGCTGAGCTTCCTCCCCCCACTCCCCCTCCCTCCACACCTGCCAGTCACTCCTGGTTGCATCATTTTATCTGAGCACCATTTTCTAATTTCACCAGGCTGAAGACTATCACAATGCAGTCCTGCAGCAGGTAGCTAAAATGACAAACCACCAGGACTGTTACATTCCCAATATAAATTGAATAAATTACTGGCCTTTAAAAGAGTCATTTAATAGCCATATTCTGGTAAGGCAAAAAAAAAAAATAAATACACTGGTTCATTTTTTTTATATGTAAGTGTCATTCTTTATAGGTTTCTCTCTCTCTCTCTCAGGGTTGGAAGGGAGCACAAGGATCAGCCAGTTCCAACCCCCCTGCCATGGGCAGGGACACCTCACACCAGTTCAGGCTGGCCAGAGCCTCATCCAGCCTGGCTGCAAACACCTCCAGGGATGGGACCTCAACCACCTCCCTGGACAACCCATTCCAGGCTCTCACCACTCTCATGGGGAAGAACTTCTTCCTCATATCCAGTCTGAATCTCCCCACTTCCAACTTTGTTCTATTCCCCCCAGTCCTGTCACTACCTGAGATCCTCCAAAGTCCCTCCCCAGCTTTCTTGGAGCCCCCTTCAGATACTGCAAGGCCACAAGGTCACCTCAGAGCCTTCTCTTCTCCAGACTGAACAACCCCCAACTCTTTCAGTCTCTCCTCATAGCAGAGCAGCTCCAGCCCTCTGCTCATCCTCATGGCCCTTCTCTGGACACCTTCCAGCACCTCCAGATCCTTCCTGGAACAGAGGCTCCAGCACTGGACACAGAGCTCCAGGTGTGGTCTCACAGAGTGGAGCAGAGGGGGAGAATCCCCTCCCTGGCCCTGCTGGCCACACTTCTCCTGCTGCAGCCCAGGCTCTGCTTGGCTCTCTGGGCTGCAAGTGCTCACTGCTGGCTCCTGTTGAGCTTCTCATCCCCCAGCACCCCCAATGCCTTTTCTTCTTCAGGGCTGCTCTCCAGTCAGTTTTGGATTTGTGCCCAGCCTGGATTTGTGCTTGGGATTGCCCTGACCCAGCTGCAGGACTTTGCACTTGGTCTTGTTGAACCTCATGAGGTTGGCTTACCCCAAAACCGAGGTGATTTCCTTCCTCAGAAATGGAATTCTCTGAAGTCTGTTCTTGCAGGACTTCCTACATTCCCTGGAAGGCTCCCCAGTGACGTAAGTGGTGCAGAGTTGCTGCTGGGTTTTAGCATCTTGCTGTTCTCAGAGACTTTTGCAAATCAGCGTTTTTGCAGAATCACAGAATGGCAGGGCTTGGAAGGGACCTCTGGAAAATATCAGGTCCAACCCCCCTGCCAAGGTGTGACCTAGAGAAGGTCACACAAGAACATGTCCAGGTGATTTTGGAATGTCTCCAAAGATGGAAACCCCACCACCTCTCTGGGCAGCCCACTCCAGGGCTCTGTCACACATTCAAGAAGCTCCTCCTCATGTTTAGATGGAACTTCCTGTGTTCAAGTTTGTGCCCCTTACCTTTTCTTCTTTGACTTGGCACCACTGAGCAAAGCCTGGTCCCATCCTCCAGCCTGGTTTCATCCTTCAGCCTGGTCCCATCTTCCATCTTGGTCTCATCCTTCAGCCTGGTCCCATCTTCCAGCCTAGTTTCATCATTCAGCCTGGTCCCATCCTTCATCCTGGTCCCATCTTCCATCTTGGTCTCATCCTTCAGCCTGGTCCCATCTTCCAGCCTAGTTTCATCATTCAGCCTGGTCCCATCCTTCATCCTGGTCCCATCTTCCATCTTGGTCTCATCCTTCAGCCTGGTCCCATCTTCCAGCCTGGTTTCATCATTCAGCCTGGTCCCATCTTCCATCTTGGTTTCATCCTTCAGCCTGGTCCCATCTTCCATCCTGGTCTCATCCTTCAGCCTGGTCCCATCCTCCTCACATCCACCCTTGAAATATTGATCAGCATCGATGAGATCTCCCCTCAGGCTGTTCTTTTCCAGGCTCAACAGCCTCAATTCTCTCAGCCTTGCCTCCTCACAAAGTTTTTCCAGTCCCCTCAGCATTGTTGCAGCCCTTTGCTGTGCCCTTTCCAGCAAGTCCTTGGTAGAGTTAGGAAATGGTTGGACTCAATGACCTTAAAGGACTTTCCCAACCCCAAAGATTCTATGATTCTGTGATTTGCTATTAACATTCCCATGTAAGGAACTGATTCCACTACCTAAGGGGGTACTAAGCTCACTAGATGGTGAGGTTTAGTTCCAGGGCTTGGTCATTTAAGATAAAAACCATCCATCCTGCACTTGGCCACACTTACCTCTTTCCCTGTTCTTCTCCAGAAGTAATTGCCAATGATTTAATGGAGCAGTCCCCAAAAGGCAGGGGTGTGAATATCTATTTGTTGTCCTTGCATCCTTGCCTCTTCCAAGGTGCCTTCTCCCTCCAACCACTTTTCCCCCTGAAGAATCACACTGTCAAAACCCTCATTATTTCATAACTTCTATACCCCTTCTTTCTCTTCTCACCTTGTTAAATACTGCTGGAGCAAAGGAGTTCAGTAGCTCTACCATTTTAGCAACACCATTGATTTTGTCTCCCTCTTCATTTATTAATGGAACTACTTTCTCTCTAGTATTCCCTTTTCCCTGATATAATTGTAAAAGCTCTTTTTTTATTCCCCTTAAGCCTTTCTGCTCTCTGAGCTGGCCTTATCTTTTCCCTGCAAGCCTTAACTGACTGTATATTCTTGTTTAGTTCTCTTCCCCTTCTCCATTTTTCACTATAGGTTCTTTCTTTACTCTCCTATCTTTGCCCGGTGCTTTGTTATGCCACATTGGATGCTCCTTGTGCTGCCATTTATTTCCAGGGGAACAGGCAGCCTGTCCCACTCTGTGGGGCTATTCTGCTCTTTCTGGCCTTTTCTCACCCCACTGGATTTAGCACATCCCCCCCACCCCACCCAGAGCACCCAGTTCATGCCCAGCCAATGAGTCACTGGGTAAGGTAGAGACTGAAAGGCACCACCACACCTTGTAACCTCAACATCCCAGGTATGTGCCCCATCTGCACCCAAAGCAGTGACACCAGCAGATGGAGATGGAGGGGATTCTGCCCCTCTGCTCTGCTGAGACCCCACCTGCAGCATTGCAACCAGTTCTGGTGCAACCAGAACAAGAGGGACATGGAACTGTTGGAGCGGGTCCAGAGGAGGCCATGAAGATGATCAGAGGGTGGGGAACCTCCCCTCTAGGGACAGGCTGGGAGAGCTGGGGCTGTTCAGCCTGGAGAAGAGAAGGCTCCAGGGAGACCTTAAAACAGCCTTCCAGTACCTGAAGGGGGCTACAGGAGGGCTGGGAAGGGACTTCTGACAGGCAACTGAAGTGACAGGATAAGGGGAGCTGGAAGAGGAGAGGTTGAGACTGGAGAGCAGGAAGAAATTCTTGACAGTGAGGGTAGGGAGACAATGGAACAGGTTGCCCAGGGAGGTCATGGATCCCCTCTCCCTGGAGGTGTTCAAGGTCAGACTGGATGAGACCTTGAGCAACCTGGGCTAGTGGAAGGTGTCCCTGCCCATGACAGGGTGGGGACTGGAGCTAGAAGATGATAATAAATCATAGTACTTTTAAATATGAATCATTGTTTCTTCTCTACTCTGCCCTGCTGAGACCACACCTGCAGTACTATGTCCAGTTTGGGGCTCCCCAGTTCAAGAGAGACAGAGACCTGCTGGAGAGAATCCAACAGAGAGCTATGAGGATGCTTAGGGGACTTGAGCATCTCCCTGTGAAGAGAAACTGAGAGCCCTGGGGCTGTTTAGTGTGGAGAGGAGAAGGCTGAGAGGGATCTGATCAATGTCTATCAATAGCTGAGGGGTGGCTGTCAAGATGAAGGTGCCAGGCTCTTTAGGGTGGTGTCCTGTGCTAGGACAGGGAACAACAGGTACAAGCTGGAACCCAGGAGACACTTCTGCAGGGTGAGAGTGACAGTGCCCTGGAGCAGGCTGCCCAGAGAGGTTGTGGAGTCTTCTCTGGAGACTTTCAAGACCCACCTGGATGCATTCCTGTGTGACCTGCCCTGGGTGATCCTGCTCTGGCAGAGGGGGTTGCACCGAAAGATCTCTGGAGGTCCCTTCCAACCTTCCCACCCTTTGACCCTGTGTCAATCCCATTTAGTTTAGAACATATGAAAAATCAAGCAATTCCCAGAAACTGTATGAATTTCAGACAAAACTCTTTCTCCAAATTTGAATTGATATTTTCCTGTGCAAGATGGATTTGGATTTGTTGTTGTTTTGTTTTGTTTTGTCTTGCTTTGTTTTGTTTTGTCTTGTTTTGTTTTGTCTTGCTTTGTTTTGTTTTGTTTTGTCTTGTTTTGTTTTGTCTTGCTTTGTTTTGTTTTGTTTTGTCTTGTTTTGTCTTGTTTTGTTTTGTCTTGCTTTGTTTTGTTTTGTTTTGTCTTGTTTTGTCTTGTTTTGTTTTGTCTTGTTTTGTCTTGTTCTGTTTTGGTTTGTCTTGTTTTGTTCTGTTTTGTTCTGTCTTGTTTTGTTCTGTTTTGTTTTGTTTTGTCTTGTCTTGTTTTGTTTTGCAGGGACTCCACAGAACAGAGGTGGGAATTAGCAGAGAAACCATAAAACAGTGCCTCTAAGGAAAGATTGAAGAAGTTGGGGTTGCTCAGCTGGAGGAGAGGTGGGACAGTGCTATAATCTCTGAGTACAGAGAAGGCTTATGGAAAGAGGAAGGGATAGCTTTTCTTCCTGGTAGGTAAGATAAGTAGTCTTGAGCTTAAACCACAGCAGGAGAGGCTAAGGCTGGATATGAGGGGATGAGGCTGCTGAAATGCAGGGACAGGCATTGGGGGGAGCACATTGTGCCTGTAGTGCTGGAGATGTCTTTTCAACCAGCAAGCCCACCACCCACCTGGGGCAGCACCATTCAGCTGGTGCGACTGTGAAGGTCATCCCAAAGTCCTTTCCACCTCCCTCTGGCTGGGATTTCACTGACCTTCCTGTTTGCAAGGTCCAATGTTTTTTTGTTTGATACTGCAACACTTAAATAAAGCACTGTGGGGTCTTGGTAGGATCCAGAGAAGGACATCTCAGAAGATCTGCTTGGTCTCCTGTTCCTCCCTGATACCAGAGGCATTGTGCTAGGCACTGCCCCTGGATTAAGCACTGCTGAAGCACAGGTGTCTGTGAAAATCTTCTCAAGAACATAGAGGACACAGGCACTGAAAAACTGTGTCCAGGAGCAGTGCTGCAGGCAAACCCAGCCCAAGAGAGCCCCGAGCCCCAGTGCAGGCACCAGGGAAGGATGGGGAAGGTGGAATCCTTCAGGGGGTTTGGCACTGCTCCCTTCTCCAAGTCTCCCCTGGTGTGCACAGAAGTTAGAGCGTGGCTAATTACAGGAAATTAAAGAGAAAGAGATAGAAAGAGACTGCCTAAGCTGAGAGAGAGCCCTGGGAAAGGCTGGTGGGTGCCACAATGCCACCACTGCAATTAGACCTGCAAAAAGTGGAGCTGGAGAGAGAAAGCTTGGAACTGTGTGGCAGGAAAAGGTTAATTATGACCCATTTCTTTGGGATCTAATTTTCAGGCATTGGGTGTTTGTAGATAAATAGGTGGTAAGGCCAGGAAAGATTGAGTGGTCTAGGCTGCAGTGGCACCAATGAGAGACTGTGGCAGAACAAAGCCTGTCCTTAGCCCAGAGATCCACAGCAAAGATTCTTGTGGATGACTGTGGGAGCCTAGAAGAAATGTTCTAGATAGATGGCAGCAGTCTGGAAGCTTCTGGAAACTGGAAAAATATGATAGACTTGGCAGGGTTTGTGCCACAAATGCTAAGCTGAGGTGGAGACATCTTCTTGGGCTCAACTACTCCCAGGGCTCTCATTTCATTGAGCAGGAGGAAAAGTCCAGGCTGTGCTCAGCCTGGAAGATATCTCTGGAGGATCAGGAAGTTCCTTGCTACATGGTGCCTCTTTCCAGGGTCAGGGCTCTCACTTTTTGCACAAGATAAGGATGAGGAAGGGCAAAGTAAAGGAAGAAAGAAAAGAGAGAGCAGAAGGGAGGCTGAGAGGAGGATTGCACTCATCTCACTGCAGAGCAAGGCAAGCCAGAAACCAAGCACACAGCCAGGTTCTCCCCATACTTGCTGCACTCAGTAAGAGCAGTGGAACTGGAAAGCAGAGCAAAGAGCCCAGCACCAGCCTGGGCACAACATGGCAGTTAGTGCTGGGGGGACAAAGTGCACTGCCAGTGCAGCCAAGAACTTCATTGTCCTGCAGAAGTAGCACAGCAATGCTTTGGTAGAATCCCTTGCTCAGCCTGCTTCTGTGGCTGTTGCTACTGACCACAGACCAACAGGAGTCCTCTGTTAAAGGAGTTAGGAAATGTCACACATCTTCAACCAATGTGGAAGAGAACCATTGAATCATAAAGGTTGGAAGAGCCCTCCAACATCATCCAGCTGTCAACCCAACACCACCATGGCCATTAAACCATGTCCCTAAGGGCCATGGCTACACATTTCTTCAACACCTCCAGGGATGGGGACTCCACCACCTCCCTGGGCAGCCTGTTCCAACCCTGACCACTCCTCACCACTCTTGCAGCAAAGACATTTTTCCTCATCTCCAACCTAAGCCTCCCCTGGTACAATTTCAGGCCATTTCCTCTCCTTCAATCACCTGAGACTAAGGAGAAGAGACCATACTTCACAACACTGCAAACTCCTTTCAGGGAGCTGCAGAGAGCACTGAGGTCTCCCCTCAGCCTCCTCTTCTCCAGACTAAAGAACCCCAAGTCTCCCAGTTGCTCCTCACCAGACCTGTTCTTTACCAAGACTCTCCCAGCGGAGGGGTGGCCCAGGTAGCCAGCCCCTTGGTAACAAGCTCAACAAATCCCTCAGAGCAGGAGCTAGCTTCAGGATGGTCTCTTGTCAGCAAGAGGTGAGCCGGTGTGGATGCCATCAGGCCTGGGTTACAGTGGCATGCTGAAGCATAGAAACATGTGGAGTTTGCTTGTGTTGATCACAACTACCAACAAATCCAACCAGGCTGGGTGTAGAAAAAGAAACAAAAGCCTCACCTTTGGAACATTTCTAGCAACTCTTGTGTTAGCCCAGGCTCACCCAGGGAACTGCACTTTCCAGCACTTTGGGAACCTCCTACAAGACAGAAAAGACTTCAAATCAACTGCTCAGAAGAGGAGCTACGACCATGCTTTCACCTTGCCACACCGGAACATACAAGCATAGAATCATTAAGGATGGAAAAGACCTCTGTGATCAGCAAGTCCAACCTTCCATCTAGTAAAGACCTCTGTGATCAGCAAGTCCAACCTTCCATCTAGTAAAGACCTCTGATCAGAGTCACTCCAGTAAAGCCTGACACAACCTTCCATCTAGCAAAGACCTCTATGATCAGCAAGTCCAACCTTCCATCTAGTAAAGACCTCTGATCGCAATCCATCAGCAAGACCATGATCAGCAACCTTCCATCTAGTAAAGACCTCTGTGATCAGCAAGTCCAACCTTCCATCTAGCAAAGACCTCTATGATCAGCAAGTCCAACCTTCCATCTACTAAAGACCTCTGTGATCAGCAAGTCCAACCTTCCATCGAGTAAAGACCTCTGTGATCAGCAAGTCCAACCTTCCATCTAGTAAAGACCTCTGTGATCAGCAAGGCCAACCTTCCATCTAGTAAAGACCTCTGTGATCAGCAAGTCCAACCTTCCATCTAGTAAAGACCTCTGTGATCAGCAAGGCCAACCTTCCATCTAGTAAAGACCTCTATGATCAGCAAGTCCAACCTTCCATCTAGTAAAGACCTCTATGATCAGCAAGGACAACCTTCCATCTAGGAAAGACCTCTGTGATCAGCAAGTCCAACCTTCCATCTAGCAAAGACCTCTGTGATCAACAAGGCCAACCTTCCATCTAGCAAAGACCTCCATGATCAGCAAGTCCAACCTTCCATCTAGCAAAGACCTCTGTGATCAGCAAGTCCAACCTTCCATCTAGCAAAGACCTCTGTGATCAGCAAGGCCAACCTTCCATCTAGCAAAGACCTCCATGATCAGCAAGGCCAACCTTCCATCTAGCAAATACCTCCATGATCAGCAAGGCCAACCTTCAGTCTAGCAAATACCTCCATGATCAGCAAGTCCAACCTTCCATCTAGCAAAGACCTCTGTGATCAGCAAGTCCAACCTTCCATCTAGCAAAGACCTCCATGATCAGCAAGTCCAACCTTCCATCTAGCAGAGACCTCCATGATCAGCAAGGCCAACCTTCCATCTAGCAAAGACCTCTGTGATCAGCAAATCCAACCTTCCATCTAGCAAAGACCTCTGTGATCAGCAAGTCCAACCGTCCATCTAGAAAAGACCTCTGTGATCAGCAAGGCCAACCTTCAGTCTAGCAAATACCTCCATGATCAGCAAGGCCAACCTTCCATCTAGCAAATACCTCCATGATCAGCAAGGCCAACCTTCCATCTAGCAAATACCTCCATGATCAGCAAGGCCAACCTTCCATCTAGGAAAGACCTCCATGATCAGCAAGGCCAACCTTCCATCTAGCAAAGACCTCTGTGATCAGCAAGTCCAACCTTCCATCTACTAAAGACCTCTGTGATCAGCAAGTCCAACCTTCCATCTAGTAAAGACCTCTGTGATCAGCAAGGCCAACCTTCCATCTAGCAAAGACCTCTGTGATCAGCAAGTCCAACCTTCCATCTAGCAAAGACCTCTGTGATCAGCAAGTCCAACCTTCCATCTAGCAAAGACCTCTGTGATCAGCAAGGCCAACCTTCAGTCTAGCAAAGACCTCTG
This sequence comes from Indicator indicator, assembly GCF_027791375.1. Classification (NCBI taxonomy): domain Eukaryota; kingdom Metazoa; phylum Chordata; class Aves; order Piciformes; family Indicatoridae; genus Indicator; species Indicator indicator. The sequence goes on along the minus strand of NC_072022.1, from coordinate 9,029,275 downwards.
TGATCAGCAAGGCCAACCTTCAGTCTAGCAAAGACCTCCATGATCAGCAAGTCCAACCTTCAGTCTAGCAAAGACCTCTGTGATCAGCAAGTCCAACCTTCCATCTAGCAAAGACCTCCATGATCAGCAAGTCCAACCTTCCATCGAGTAAAGACCTCTGTGATCAGCAAGTCCAACCTTCCATCTAGCAAAGACCTCTGTGATCAGCAAGTCCAACCTTCCATCTAGCAAACACCTCTATGATCAGCAAGTTCAACCTTCCATCTAGCAAACACCTCTATGATCAGCAAGTCCAACCTTCCATCTAGTAAAGACCTCTGTGATCAGCAAGTCCAACCTTCCATCTAGTAAAGACCTCTGTGATCAGCAAGTCCAACCTTCCATCTAGCAAAGACCTCTGTGATCAGCAAGTCCAACCTTCCATCTAGCAAACACCTCTATGATCAGCAAGTCCAACCTTCCATCTAGCAAACACCTCTATGATCAGCAAGTCCAACCTTCCATCTAGCAGAGACCTTAATGATCAGCAAGGCCAACCTTCCATCTAGCAAAGACCTCTGTGATCAGCAAGGCCAACCTTCCATCTAGCAAAGACCTCCATGATCAGCAAGTCCAACCTTCCATCTAGTAAAGACCTCTGTGATCAGCAAGTCCAACCTTCCATTTAGCAAATACCTCTGTGATCAGCAAGGCCAACCTTCCATCTAGCAAAGACCTCTGTGATCAGCAAGTCCAACCTTCCATCTAGCAAAGACCTCTGTGATCAGCAAGGCCAACCTTCCCTCTAGTAAAGACCTCCATGATCAGCAAGTCCAACCTTCCATCTAGCAAAGACCTCTGTTGTGAGCAAGTCCAACCTTCCATCTAGTAAAGACCTCCATGATCAGCAAGGCCAACCTTCCATCTAGCAAAGACCTCTGTGATCAGCAAGTCCAACCTTCCATCTAGCAAAGACCTCTGTGATCAGCAAGTTCAACCTTCCATCTAGCAAACACCTCTATGATCAGCAAGTCCAACCTTCCATCTAGTAAAGACCTCTGTGATCAGCAAGTCCAACCTTCCATCTAGCAAAGACCTCTATGATCAGCAAGTCCAACCTTCCATCTAGTAAAGACCTCTGTGATCAGCAAGTCCAACCTTCCATCTAGCAAAGACCTCTGTGATCAGCAAGTTCAACCTTCCATCTAGCAAACACCTCTATGATCAGCAAGTCCAACCTTCCATCTAGTAAAGACCTCTGTGATCAGCAAGTCCAACCTTCCATCTAGCAAAGACCTCTATGATCAGCAAGTCCAACCTTCCATCTAGTAAAGACCTCTGTGATCAGCAAGTCCAACCTTCCATCTAGTAAAGACCTCTATGATCAGCAAGTCCAACCTTCCATCTAGTAAAGACCTCTGTGATCAGCAAGTCCAACCTTCCATCTAGCAAAGACCTCTATGATCAGCAAGTCCAACCTTCCATCTAGTAAAGACCTCTGTGATCAGCAAGTCCAACCTTCCATCTAGTAAAGACCTCTGTGATCAGCAAGTCCAACCTTCCATCTAGCAAAGACCTCTGTGATCAGCAAGTCCAAACTTCCATCGAGTAAAGACCTCTGTGATCAGCAAGTCCAACCTTCCATCTAGCAAAGACCTCTGTGATCAGCAAGTCCAAACTTCCATCGAGTAAAGACCTCTGTGATCAGCAAGTCCAACCTTCCATCTAGTAAAGACCTCTGTGATCAGCAAGTCCAACCTTCCATCTAGTAAAGACCTCTGTGATCAGCAAGTCCAAACTTCCATCGAGTAAAGACCTCTGTGATCAGCAAGTCCAACCTTCCATCTAGCAAAGACCTCTGTGATCAGCAAGTCCAAACTTCCATCGAGTAAAGACCTCTGTGATCAGCAAGTCCAACCTTCCATCTAGCAAAGACCTCTGTGATCAGCAAGTCCAACCTTCCATCTAGCAAAGACCTCTATGATCAGCAAGTCCAACCTTCCATCTAGCAAAGACCTCTGTGATCAGCAAGGCCAACCTTCCCTCTAGTAAAGACCTCCATGATCAGCAAGTCCAACCTTCCATCTAGCAAAGACCTCTGTTGTGAGCAATCCAACCTTCCATCTAGTAAAGACCTCCATGATCAGCAAGGCCAACCTTCCATCTAGCAAAGACCTCTGTGATCAGCAAGTCCAACCTTCCATCTAGTAAAGACCTCCATGATCAGCAAGTGCAACCTTCCATCTAGTAAAGACCTCTGTGATCAGCAAGTCCAACCTTCCATCTAGTAAAGACCTCCATGATCAGCAAGTGCAACCTTCCATCTAGTAAAGACCTCTGTGATCAGCAAGTCCAACCTTCCATTTAGCAAAGACCTCCATGATCAGCAAGTTCAGCCTTCAGTCTAGCACTACCACAACCACTAAACCATGTCCCAAAGTGCCATGCTCAGATCTACACATACTTGAATTTATCCCAAGGTAAACCCTTGAACACCTCCAGGCTCAGGACCTATCTTGGCTCTTCAGTATACCCCAAGAACACAGGATTAATGCATTTCCATGCTTTTGAAGACTACATCACTTCCCCTCCACCATCCATCTCCAGAACATCTGAGTGTTTGTTTTCATGGCTGGTTTTACTGGGACAGAATTCCAGAGCCTCAACACTTTAATGCTAGGAGCAGACTCACATCAGCATCCCAAGCATTCCTGTGCCCATCCTGCCATCGTGGCAACTCTTTAAGCATTTTAAGGAGGCATGTGTGTGGGGTGGGGTGGAGAAAGGAGGTCCATGTTTGCAGGGAAAAAAAGGGAAAAAATAGAAAAAAAGCAATTCCTTTGGCAGTTTGATGGTAACAAACAAACAAAAAAATAAATAAAACCTTGTAAGCTGCTCTGAAGCTTGAATGTCAGAAGCAGACCCTGGGGATGTGGATTAGAGGACACAGTGAAGGCGAGTCTGTGAAAGGAACATCAGGGATCTTTGGGTGATGGTTAATAAGAACACAGAAATGCAAAGCTGCAGGGGCTGGTGAGACACCAGCCTGTGCCTTCCAACCCACCTGTGACTGTGACTCCAGCCCCACTGAGGGAGAGTCACACCAGGGTGGCATCAGCCACATGGCTGACTTGGTGCTTGTCACAGCACAAAAGGCTTCCTCTGCCACTGGAGGGGAGCAAGAGGTCCCTCCCAGGGGCAAGCCCAGGGCCTCTTCATGTGCAGAAAAAGCAGGAATATTGCATCCAGTTCAGGGTTCCCCAGTTCAAAAGGGACAGGGATCTACTCAAAAGAGTCCAAGGGAGGGCTCCAAGGATGCTGAAGGGCCTGGAGCACTGCCTGGGGAGGAGAGGGTGAGAGCCCTGGGGGTGTTTAGTCTGCAGAAGAGAAGGTTGAGAGGGATCTGATCAATGTCTATCAATAGCTGAGGGCTGGGGGGCAAGAGGGAGGGGACAGGGACAGGCTCTGCTCAGTTGTGCCTTAGGATAGGACGAGGAGCAATGGATGGAAACTTCAGCACAGGAGGTTCCACCTCAATATGAGGAGGAACTTCTTCAGTGGGAGGGTCCCAGAGCACTGGAACAGGCTGCCCAGAGAGGTTGTGGAGTCTCCTTCTCCGGAGACTTTCAAGCCCCATCTGGATGTGTTCCTGTGTGACCTGTGCTAGATACTATGGTCCTGCTCTGGCAGGGGGGAAGATGTTCAGGAGTCCCTTCCAAGCCCTCACTCCTGTGATCCTGTGATTTGGCTGGGTCCATGAATATCCTTTCTGAGAGCATTTGGCCACCACAGGCAGCATTACCTAGAGATTGCCCTTACATCCTGTGACAAGCAAATTGCACACCTTTTAGTGAACCCTGGCTGCAAGTGCAAATAATGGATCTGTTTATCTCCTTCCTCCACTTTTTGACTGGCCTATATGTGGGAATCCATCACAAATCATCCTTTTATGAAGCTGAGGTCATAGAATCACACAATGGCTTGACTTGGAAGGGAAATTAAGGACAGTCCAGTTCCAACTCCCTATCATGGACAGGGACACCTCCCACTAGCTCAGGTTGCTCAAGGCCTCATCCAGCTTGGTCTTAAATACTTTCAGAGATGAGTTGTCTACAACCTACCCTGGGCAACCTGTCCCAGTGTCTCACCACCCTCACAGTAAAGAACTTCTTCCTAAAGGCCAATCTAAATCTACCCTGCTCTAGTTCAAAACCATTGCCCCTTGTGTTATCACCACAGTCCCCTACAAAACGTCCCTCCCCAGCCCTCCCATAGCCCCTTTAGATACTGGAAGGCTGCTCCAAGGTACCCCTAGAGCCTTCTCTTCTCCAGGTTGAACCTGGAGCCCCAACTCTCTCAGCTCAATGCTGCTAGAGGAGATGCTGCTAGAATTAAATACCATGCACAAGCTCCTCATGCTGTAAGGGCTTTCTTCTTACTGACCATGACCTGGGGTTGCTCTTTTGTTTTGGGCTCACAAACTGGAGGTTGAGCCTTAATTCCATCCTTCTCTGAGCTTTGTACAGCTGAGGACAATGAGTCATTGCACAAACCCTTTGCATAAAGAGAAACTCTTATGGAAGTGATTCCTCAGTGCAAGGCCTGATTAGAAAAGAAACAAATCCCAGAATGACAGAACCAGAAAAGTCCTCAAATATTATAGAGTTCTACCACTGACCTACCACCACCATGGCCATTAAACCATGTCCCAAGGTGCCAGGGCCACAAGTTTCTTCAGTACCTCCAGGGATGGTGACTCCACCACCTCCCTGAGCAGCCTGTTCCAGTGCCTGACCACTCCTGCAGCTAAGAAATTTTTCCTAATATCCAATTTAAATGCTTCCATAGTAAAGCCTTGAGTCTTGGCTTGAGCAGTGCATCATTTGGTTTCGTTGGGATCAGTAGGCAAAGGGTTGAGCCAGGGTCTCCTCAAGACCTGGACTGTGCTTAGAAGCAACCCCAAGGTTGGAAACTGCAGGCATCTTCCCACACAAGAAGCCACTTTTGTGAGCAGGTGTTCACAGATTCATAGAATGGGTTGGGTGGGAAGGGACCTTCAAGATCATCCAGTTCCAACCCCCTGCCATGGGCAGGGACACCTCCCACCAGCCCAGGTTGCTCAAGGCCTCATCCAACCTGGCTTTGAACACCTCCAAGTACACATCCACAACCTTCCTGGACAACCAGTGTCTCATCACCCTCACTCTAAAGAATTTCTTCCTTATCTCCAGTCTCAATCTGCCCTCTTCCAGCTCAAAACCATTGCCCCTCATCCTGTCAAAAGTTCATTCCCAGCTCTCCTGCAGCCCCCTTCAGGTACTGGAAGGTTGTTCTAAGGTTTTCTAGATTCTTCTCCAGGATGATTCAATGTTGACATTAAACCTTCTTCTCCCCCAAGGGCTGAATGCAAGTTGAAGATTAGACACCAAATAGAGGATATCCTCCTGCTTTTAGGGAAGGATAGGGATGATTCCAGTCTCCTAAAACCGGCTTTTCAGTTACTGCTGGTTTGGCCCAACCTTGGGTTTTGGCCCAACCTTGGGTCTTGTGATATTCTGTTAACAAAGACAGACATGCTGAAGGAAAAGGAGATTTCCAACAGACTGGGGGGCAGAACCTAAGCTTTTGGTGAACTTCAAAACTATATCTCCCCAGAACCTTACCATAAGCAGTGAGGAAAAAATGTGTCATGCCCAGGTTAGCACTGGGTGAGTTTCAGATTATGTCTCCAGAGGAGTGGAGAGTGCAGAGCCTTGGGAATCTCCTTTGTTAGTCAATATGACCATGACTGAGAGGAAAACAAATTTTAATCCTGGGGTCTAAGTCATTTTTTGTTTTGTTTTCTTTTTAGAACAATTGAGCAAGTCACAACAGAAGTGAACCCTTTCATCATGGCTGTGGGGAAATGTTTTGGGGAAGAAGTTCTTCAGTATGAGGGTGGTGAGACTTTGGAATATGTTGCCCAGGGACATTGTGGTTAGCTCCTCCCTGGCAAGCCTGGAGAAGGGAAGGCTCTGAGAAGACTTTAGAGCAGCCTTGCAGTACACCTGAAGGGACTAGAGGAGAGCTGGGGAGGGACTTTTGGCAAGGGCTTGGAATGACAGGATGAGGGACAATGGCTTTGAGCTGGGAGAGAGGAGACAGAGAGTGGAGAAAGAAGGAAGAAATTCTCAACAGTGAGGGTGGGGAGACACTGGAACAGGTTGCTCAGGGAGGTCCTGGATGCTCCCTCCTCCCTGGTCTCTGATGAGCAACCAAACCATGACTTTGACCATGAGCATTGCTCTGGGAGCAAGCAGCCAAGCCTCACACAGGCTGCCATCCCAGTTCCTCCTATGGGAAGGGACTTCCAGTATCTGGAGGGAGCTACAAGAAAGCTGGGGAGGGACTTTTTGGGGTGTCAGGGAGTAATAGGACTGGGGGGGAATGGATCTAAGCTTGAGGAGGGGAGATTTAGATCAGACATTAGGAAGAAGTTCTTCACCATAAGGGTGGGGAGACACTGGAACAGGATGCTCAGGGAGGTGGGGGATGATCCCTCCTGCCTGGAGGTGTTGAAGGCCAGGTTGGATGAGGCCTTGAGCAAGCTGGGCTGGTGGGAGGTGTCCCTGCCCATGGCAGGGGGTTGGAACTGGATGATTTTTAAGTTCCCTTCCAACCCAACCCATTCTGTGATCCTGTGAGAGGCTCCCCTGGGCACATCCCCTCTTTCTTTCTCCTCTGAATCCTTTCTATTCCCACCACCCTGCCCCCCTTTTTCTCATTCTGTCTTTGCTTGCATTTCAAGGTTAAAAAAAAGTCAGGATACAATGGTAAATATGTAAGATTAGCTCCTAAAATATGTTAGCAAGTGAAAGCTAAAGAAAGCCAAATGAATTTAAAAAAGGCTTTCTTGAAGCTTAGAACAGAGACAGTTCTTTTGATCCTTTATCACACAATAACAAAAAAAGCACCAAGCCAGAGACAAATATATATATAATATACGTAGAATATATATATTTATAGGCTCCATGTGCCTCTGTGTGTGTGCATGTGTGTATTTTAATTCACACAGCCTTTCGTTTCTTTAAAATGCTGCAAGAAGCTTTTTCTTTTCTTTTTTTCCCCCTTCCCTTTCTTTTTTTCATTTTTTTATTATTTTTTTTCCTGCAGATTTCTTTTTCTGTCTTCTTTTTTTTTTTTTTTTTTTTTTGATATTTCAAAGCTGGCAGTTCAGTAAATGGCTGGAACTGCCACATCTCTGTTCTTGCTAAAGAAATCAATGCTAATCCTATTACTGGCAGTTATCACCTATCCCAGAAACTGCAGCTAAAAGAAAAAAAAAAAAAAAAAAACCACTGAGATGTCAAAGTAGGAAAAAAATAGAAAAAAAGAAAAGCATGGGGGGAAGGGGAGAAAGAGTCCTTCATTCACTTTCAAACAGTGATTGTTTTCTTATTTTTGATCATTTTTTTCCCCTGTTAAGAGAGAAACCAAACCACAAAAGGCAAAAAAATATAAAGGAGGAAGGGGGGGGGGGGGGGAAATAAATAAAAACCAACCTCCCCTTTCCCCCCCTCCTCCCCTTCCCTGCACCAAATCCATGCTCAAATAACATTAAGGACCTGATTTCACCCCACTGACTCCCATGTAAACTCAGGCACTGCTCAGAGCTCAGGCTCATGCTGTGCAGCCAAGGTGGGGAGCAGGGCTCTAGACCCCACAGAGTATCTCACATCCCTGCATCTCCTGCCCTACTTGGTTGCCAGGACTGCAGATCCAAAGGGATTCCTCGGGGTCTCCACATTCCTGGGAGGAAGTAGGAAAGCATCAGCACCATCTTTGGGTGTTCTTAGAAACATAGAATGGTCCAGGCCAGTAGGGAACTACAAAGGCCCTACCAGTCCAACCCCCCCTGCAGGCAGCAGGGACATCCCCAACTAGCTCAGGTTGCCCAGAGCCCTGTCGAGCCTCACCTTCAATATCTCCAGGGAAGGAGCCTCAACCACCTCCCTGGGCAGCCTGTTCCAGTGTTCCACCACCCTCCCACTTCTTGCCACAGTGAGACCTCTTCAATGCACCCAAATTGTTATCTTCACAAGGCAGGGAATCTCTTGGTGTTGCCATGGGCTGGTTGGATGTGCTGGCTCTGCCTGGTGCAGGCAGCTGTGGATGTGGCCAGACTATCCTGTCTGCTCCAGATGTGAGCAGATGTTCCATTTTCTGGTACACAGCAGTTCCCCTGATGTAAATCAGGCTTTACCCTTCCCATCTGCAACCATTCTCATAGAATCATAGAACTATTTTGGTTGGAAAAGACCTCTAAGGTCATTGAGTCCAACCATCAACCCAACACCACCATGGCCACTAATCCATGTCCCCAAGTGCCATGGCCACATATTTCCTGAAGACCTTCAGGGATGATGACTCCACCACCTCTCTGGACAGCCTGTTCCAACACCTGATCACCCTTTGCAGCACATGACTAAGCATCTCTGTAGGCTTGGGTAGGTCAGTGCAGATGGTACTTCCACATCTGCCTGGGATTTTGGTTCCCATAGAGTTATCCTCAAGTGCCTACCCCCAATGCTTCTCTTCCCACGTGTTCCTACAACACAACATGCCTTGAGCATCCTTGGGGTATGGCTCATCTGCCTGGGATCTCAAGGTCTGTGTTCTGATGCTGAAAAGATGGAGCTCCTGAGGTCAGCTCACTCCAGGAAGGTCTTGTTTTGACCTGTCAGGGTGGCCTGCCCAGCTCAAGCCTCATGAGTTTGGGTGGTCAGAGATCCCAGCTGGGTGTGTGTTTCTTTGAAAGCCAAGAATAGGAGCAAGCTTTGAACCTGAGCTTCAGGAAGAGGCAACCCAGCTCCTGTTCATTAGACCACACCATCCCCCTTGCTGCCAGAAGCAAGGAGATGTAGAACATCCCCAAGCAGTGCTCCAGGTAAAGCTGCCTGGCAGAAAGGGACCTGGGGGTGTTAATGGACAAGCGGCTGAAGAGGAGCCAGCAGTGTGCCCAGGTGGCCAAGAAAGCCAAAGGCATCCTGGCTGGGATCAGCAATGCTGTGTCCAGCAGGAGCAGGGAGGGGATTGTCCCCTGGGACTCAGCTCTGGGGAGGCCACACCTCGAGTGCTGTGTCCAGTTTGGGGCACCTCAATGCAAGAGAGATGTGGAGGTGCTGGAGCCAGGGCAGAGGAGGGCAAGGAAGGGCCTGGAGAAGAAATCTGATGGAGAGAGACTGAAGGAGCTGGGGATGGTTAGTGTGAAACAGAAGGCTGAGGGAGACCTCATGGCTGTCTACAGCTACCTGAAAGGACATTGTGGAGAGGTTGGTGCTGGTCTCTTCTCACAGGGAATTAGTGATAGAACAAGAGGGAATGGCCTCAAGCTGCAACAGGGGAGGTTTAGACTGGGCAGTAGGAAACATTTTTCCCAGCAAGAGTGGTCAGACACAGGAATGAGCTGCCCAGGGAGGTAGTGAAATCTCTGATCCTGGATGTGTTTAAAGGTGGTTTGGATGTGGTGCTTGGGGATCTGGTTTAGGGGTGACCCCTGCAGAGTAGGGTTCTGGGTTGGACTCAGTGATCCTGAGGCTCTTTTCCAACCTGAATGTTTCTGTGATTTGATTCTGGGATCCTGGGCTGATGAGCCAATGGAGATGCCTAAAGCCTGCTGGAGAGCTCTTTGTCCATCTTGAAGCTCTGAGGCAGACTTGCAACTAATTCAGGCTTTGAGATTAACCTGAACTTGTTCAAAATGAGTTTGTAAACCCTAGGGCAGTCAGCAAGGAATGGAGGAGCCACTAGGAGCCATGCTAGGAGATGCCTTCTCACATTGAGTTTATAAACTCATTTAGAATCACAGAATGGTAGGGGTTGGAAGGGACCTCTGGAGATCATTGAGTCCAACCCCCAGATAAATAAACCTACATCAGAGACTTGGCCAAGCAGACAGCCAGGTGTCTCCTCCACCTAGCCACCAAGTCATCTCTTGGCCCCTGGGGAAGAGAGGAAGGAGCAAAACCCAGACACTTGGGTTGTGGTGCTATTTGCAACCAGCCATGCTGAACACAGAATCAGAGAGCAATAGAGAGGAGGAAAGCCTTGGGCTTGCTCCCCTCTGCCCTTTGGGTGCTCTGTAGGTCTTGGTCCTGCTCCTGCACAGCCTTGTTCTCACCCTCCCTGCCCAGCAGACCCTACCACAGCCACTTCTGATGTTCTGGCCACACATCTCCAGCTTCCCTCACTACAAACCCTGCCCAGCACAACCTGGCTTCAGCAAAAGTAGTAACAACCACCTAAGGCCAAACGGACCAGTGGGAGCAAGGGCTGCAGCACCCATGCAGGCTCCTGGACTCTCCATGGGTGAGGTGAAGATGGCCAAGGGTGGAGGCACCATGCCAGCCCACAGGGAATAGGTGAATTATGGAAGCCACCATCCCTGGAGGTGTTCAAAAACATGTGGCCAGGGCACTGGGGGACATGGTTTAGTGGTCATGGTGGTGTTGAGTTGACAGTTGGACTGGATGACTTTAGAGGGCTTTTCCAACCAACCAATTCTATGATGGGTGCTGCCATGTGCTTCACATAGCCCATGGAGCCAGTGGCAGAAGGCTGCCTTGACTCAGGTATTGATGTCCCTTGAATTATACAAATCAAAATAAACGTAATATCCTGCTCTTAGGCCCACTGCAGAGTGTGGTGTCTGAAGGCAGAATAGGTGTGGGAAAAGGCAGCTCCCTGTGCTCTGAGGTGAAGGGGAAAGAAGGCAAAGCAATGCTGGAAGATCAGCCCCATGTGTGGAAGCCTGAAGGAAATCAGGAGCTGCCAACAGAGCCTGTAGCCAGGAAATGACCTTAAAGGTCTTTTTGAACCAAACCCATTCTATCTAAGAGTCTAGCAACAAAATTGCCCCAGCACAGAAGAGCACCAGCAAAGAGTTGGGAATTGAGGCTGCACTGGCTGGAGAACACCCACTGCAAGGGAGGGAGACAGCTCCCACCGGGAGCAAGGAGGGAAATGTCCACTCACCTGCATGGGCATGGCAGGGAAAGTTGTTTACCTGGAAATGAAAACAAGCAAACCAAATCAATATTTCTCTTTGTGGGCTGGGGGTTTTGGTTATTTTGTTGGGTTTTTTTTCATCTCTTCAACTGCTTGTTTCATTTCTGCACCTTCCTCCTCAGGGCTGGGCTGGCACCACTGCCCTGTGTGATTGCTTTGCTCAGGTAGGGTCAGCTGTCTCTCCACTCACTCATTTTAAACCAAATTCAGCCAAACCAGAGGGAAAATTTCTTCTGGCACTGATCACCCCAGGGAAAATGAGAGCTGTGCTGGGGGAACGTCCCACTAAAATCTGAATGCTGTGGCTTCCTGCTGGCCCTGGCAAAAGTGACTTTATTCAGTCAGAAATCTTCAAAGCTAGGAAAGGTAGAGGAAGAGTTTCTAACTCTACATTCTCCTTCTCCAGGCTACTTTTGGACCTCATGATCTTCTGGTGTGACCTTGCAGAGCCTTGGGAATCTCCTTTGTTAGTCAATATGACCATGACTGAGAGGAAAACAAATTTTAATCCTGGGGTCTAAGTCATTTTTTGTTTTGTTTTCATTTTAGAACAATTGAGCAAGTCACAACAGAAGTGAACCCTTTCATCATGGCTGTGGGGAAATGTTTTGGGGAAGAAGTTCTTCAGTATGAGTGTGGTGAGACCTTGGAACAGGTTGCCCAGGGACATTGTGGTTAGCTCCTCCCTGGCAAGCCTGGAGAAGGGAAGGCTCTGAGAAGACCTTAGAGCAGCCTTGCAGTACACCTGAAGGGACTAGAGGAGAGCTGGGGAGGGACTTTTGGCAAGGGCTTGGAGTGACAGGATGAGGGACAATGGCTTTGAGCTGGGAGAGAGGAGACAGAGAGTGGAGAAAGAAGGAAGAAATTCTCAACAGTGAGGGTGGGGAGACACTGGAACAGGTTGCTCAGGGAGGTCCTGGATGCCTCCTCCTCCCTGGAGGTGTTCAAGGCCAGGTTGGATGAGGTGCCTTGAGCAACCTGGGCTGGTGGGAGGCATCCCTGCCCATGAGAGGTTGGAGTAGATGATCTGTGAGGTCCCTTCCAACCTGAGCCATTCCATGATCCTATGATAATATGTTTGGCTTATCTCTGATCTTAATTCCAAGTATTTCTCCGTGAAATATTTGTCTGCTCACAATTCTGCTCCTAAAAAAAAAAATTCCATAGCAGGAAATGGCACCGAGTCATATTTACATTAATTGGATCTTCTGCCTTTACTGCTTGCTCCATCAGTGAGGGAGGGGGAGGAAGGGTTAGCAACCACATCATCTGCAACATAAACCATCAACTACATGGCTGTGTGGGGATTTTAATGCTCAAGGACCCACCAGACCTTGCAGCACAGAGAGCTTTAAACAACAGGCAAAGCGCAGCAGCGAGGGAAACGTTTCCCCAACCCCCCCCTCCCCCCCTTTCCTTTTCCCCCCTTTCTTCCCCCCCTTCCCCTGCTCAGCTCCTCTGCCACTATTGGAACATTTTGTTTTTTATTCCAAATATTTCAGCACCATCTATTTACCTGCCACTATATTTAGGTCCCCACACTACCAAGATGGCATATATAAAGATTCAATTGCAATTCCCATCTGATGTCCCTTCCCCACTCCTGTTTTTTTTTTTTTTTTAACTCCCTACCCTCCCTCTCTTTTTTTTTTTTTTTTTATGTCCACGCTCTGAATTCAGCACAAAGTTGGAGTCTTTAATTTAAAAAGAAGTAAAAGGCACCAGGAGACGCCTCAGACCACTGCAAATCACCTGCTTTATAGAGGCAGTAAAATTGTGTATCGGATTAAAAGTGATGCTGATCTGAAATTTATGATAACTTTTAATGGCATTATAATTTTTTTTTTTTTTGGGCCTCCTTTCCCCCTCCTCTCCTCCCCTCCCCTCCCTTCCCTGCGCCCTCCATCATGGGATCGTTTGGATGCACAGTGCAGCAAGATGAAATTTGGAAGGGAAGGACATTACATAGGCAAACAGCAAGGAGGGGGGAGAGAGGGAGAGGAGGAGGGAGGAAGAGAGATAGAAGAGAAGGAGGGAGGAAACAAAAAAAAAACAGGGCAGTGGGATAATGTAGGAGCCCATTTTTGGTGTGGGAAGGATGCTGAAAGGGCAAGAAAGCTGCCATTGAAGTTCCAGAGAAGGGCAATGAAGCTGGGGAAGAGTCTGGAGAAGAGGGCTGGGGAGGAGCAGCTGAGGGAGCTGGGGGTGTTTAGTCTGGAGAAGAGGAGGCTTGAAGGGAGACCTCATTGCTCTCTACAGCTTCCTGAAAGGAGGTTGGAATGAAGTGGGAGTTAGTCTCTTCTCCCCACTGTCAGGTAATGGAAGGAGAGGAAATGGCCTGAAATTGTGCCAGGGGAGGTGGAGGTTGGAGGTGATTGTGCAGAAGAGGAGGCTGAGGGGAGACCTCATTGCTCTCTACAGCTCCATGAAGGGAGGTTGGAGTGAAGTGGGAGTTGGACTCTTCTCCCAAGTAACAAGTGATAGGATGAGAATGGCCTCAAATTGAAGCAGAAGTGATGCTGATGTGAAATTTATGATAACTTTTAATGGCATCCAGCTGGAAGTGTCCTGCAGCCACACACTGAAGGATGTGGGGAACCATACCATTGTTATCCCAGTACCACCTCCTTCCTGGTCCAGTCATGATCACATACACAAGAAGCCACAAGCAGTCCTGAAATCTGCCTTCAGCTTTGCAAAGAACTAACACTCCTCAGAATCACAGACTGGCTCAGGTTGGAAGGGACCTTGAAAATCATCTACTCCAACCTCCCCACCATGGGCAGGAATGCCCATGTGAAGTAAACTCAGCTGCCCAAGGCCTCATCCAACCTGCTCTTGAACACCTCCAGGGAGGAGGCATCCACAACCTCCCTGGGAAACCTGTTTCAGATTCTCACCACCCTCATAAATGAAGAACTTCTTCCTCAGCTCCACTCTAACCCTCCTCTGCCTCAGCTTCAAACTATTCCCCCTTGTGCTGTCTCTAGACACCTCAGGAAAAGACCCTCTACAGCCTTCCTGCAGGATCCCTTCAGCTATTGGAAGTCAGTTCTAAGGTCTCCCACTGGAGCCTTCTCCTCTCCAGGCTGCACACCCCCAGCTCCCTCAGCCTGGCCTCACAGCAGAGCTGCTCCAGCCCTTGGATCACTTTTGTGGCAGACAGCAACACATTAGCCACTCTGAAATGAGTCTGCATTGCTGCAGAAGTGCAGGGACACAGGGAAACAGTGAGACCCTGCAGGAGCAGCCACAGAAACCCAAATCCCACCCCTTCCATTCCTAAATGTATTTGTGCAAGAGCAAACCCACTTGTCAGCAGCTTGGAGCTCTTCAGAAGCATCTCTGTGTTCAAGGAGCCAAAATGCTGCCCACTGTAATCATGCAAGGGAGGTGCTGGGGAAACCAGTAGATGATGGAGGCCAGGCTGGTCCAAGCAGACATCTGGTAAGAAGGAGAGGAGCTCAACAGGGTGAGTGTGCATCGTACAGCAGGTGAGAGAACAGAAACAACAACTCCCACACAAAAGGGAAAATTGTCTTGGTACTTAGTGCAGGCAGCCAGATGTCAGCTAAAAAAAAAAAAAAATGGAAAGGAACCTGAAGGATTTATCCACTGCCCATTTGTTTTGTAGAAGATAAAGGAGGCTGTGGCTTTTTCCATGCTGCATCCCCCAGGACACAGCATATTTGGAAGTAACTGCCTTGGGTTCTTCTCATCATAGAACCATAGAATGGTCTGAGTTGGAAGGGAGCTCAAGGATCATCCAGTTCCAACCCCCTGCCATGGGCAAGGACACCTCCCACCAGCCCAGGCTGCTCAAGGCCTCATCCAGCCTGGCCTCAAACACCTCCAGGGAGGAGGCATCCACAACCTCCCTGGGCAACCTGTTCCAGTGTCTCCCCACCCTCACTGTTGAGAATTTCTTCCTTCTTTCTCTACTTTCAATCTCCCCTCTTCCATCTCAAAGCCATTGTCCCTCATCCTGTCACTCCAAGCCCTTGTCACAAGTCCCTCCCCAGCTCTCCTGTGCCTCTTCAGGGAACCACCCTGCCTTGTTATTACAGAATCCCAGAATGCCAGCTTGGAAGAGACCCCAAGGATCATCTGCTCCAACCTTTCTAGCTGATGGTGCAGTTGCAATGAGCTGGGCCAGCACCCTGGCAAGCTGAGTCTTCAAACTGCCCAATGGAGGGGACTCCACTGCTTCCCTTGGGAGATGATTCCAGTGTCTGTGCTCATGGGGAAACATGTTCTTCTGAAGTCCAATGGGATTCTCCCCCAGCAGTAATTTGTCCCCATCACCCCTTGTCTTTTGCCCCTTGTCAAACACCTGCTTAAATGACAATCAGTACAAAGCTTGGTGGCAGCACCCTTGTTTTGCCCTTGCTGCCTTCAGTGGTGGGTAGGGGAAATTTCATTCTTCTCCTCCTCTTTCTCAGCTTCATTTTCCCCCCTCTCCTTTCTCCAGCCTCTGTGCTACTCCTACTCCACACTGGAAAATACTCACTGCTGGAAGTGATTGTTTTACTGTATTGTGTGAAGTCCAAACCCTTTTGAATTGTGTTTTGCAGTGAACCTGCCTGTGCATCTCTGCTGTTTTATCATTGCACAGCAACATGGAGGATTTCAAACAAACAAGGCAACAAACACCCCGATAATGGCCCCTGGCTCTTATCAGCTGCTTGTACACTGGCCTAACTCCATCAACTTCAGTGGAATTAATCTTGATTTGCACTGTTGGGAAAGCAGAGCCAGGCACTGCAAAGAGCTTTGCACCAATGCAAGATGCTTAGAAGCAAAAGCAGTCACAGCGCAATGCCCAGCAGCAAGAGGAGAATGGAGGCAGGCATTAAAAAAAAGCTTTCCTGGCAGTGCTAATCCATGGGCACATGGATAAACCCAAGGGAAAGGGATGGAGAAGTTCAGCCAGACAGCCCAGCATTGCAGAGACCACAACCTGTGGGTGCTGCAGGTGGAGAGACCAATTGGTCACACATGGTCCTACTATCTATGAGGACAGGTTAAGAGAGTTGGGGCTGTTCAGTCTGGAGAAGAGAAGGCTCCCAGGAGTGGCCTTCTAGTATCTGAAGGGGGCTACAAGAAAGCTGGGGAGGGACTTTTGAAGGTGTCAGGAGGTGATAGGTGGGGGGAATGGAGCAAAACTAGAAATGGGGAGATTCAGATTGGATGTTAGGAAGAAATTCTTCCCCATGAGAGTGGTGAGACACTGGTACAGGTTGCCCAGGGAGGTGGTTGAGGCCCCATCCCTGGAGGTGTTTGCAGCCAGGCTGGATGTGGCTCTGGGCAACCTGATCTAGTGTGAGGTGTCCCTGCCCACAGTAGGGGGGTTGGAACTGCATGATCCTTGAGGTCCCTTCCAACCCTGACAATTCTATGATTCTGTGACCATCTCATGGGGGATAAATGGGGCACACTTCTGCACTCACCCACGTTCTGTTTTCTTCAAGAATCAACCCTTTGGATGAGGCCCGGGTGAGGAGCTCCAGAAGCAATTAAAGGGAGGGCAGGACCTCGAGGTGCAGCTTAATAATACTTCTGTTCTCTTCTCACCCTGTCCCTGTCTCACACTGCCATCAACACCAGGTGCATTGGAGATGGTGCTTCATAAAGGAAAGCTGCACTTCTCTTTGAACAAGCTTTGATCCAAACACACTTCAATTAGCAGACTGCAGGTCCCAGGGACTCCTGGACAAGCTGCAGCTGTACAGATTAAGACAGAGGGATGCCTCACAGAAGAGTGACCAGGGTAGAGTTTGCTCTGTTTTTACATCTTCCACTCCCCATTTTGGCCATTTCCCAGTTGCCACCAAGCCAAGACACTGCCCAGAGACCTGCTGGAAGCCCCAGGCATTGTATTCCCAGGCCCATCAGACCAGACCCCAGATCTTCAATCCCCAAGATCCAAGGCTTAACCTCATTTAAACGTTCTCTCAAGGAAGGTCATCACTTATCTGGCTGCTGAGACCTGCCCCACGTTCACAGACCACAAAAGGCAACACTTTGCTGTTAATTAATTCATGGAGATGAAACCAGCAGAAGTGTCAATGTAACAAATTAGACACCCATTGATTATTGGGATTAAAAAAAAAAAAAGGAGTTATTTCTTCTGTCCTGCAGAATGGGCTCAGGCAGGTCTTCACAGTGATGCCTCCATGCAGTACTTGATTGCTCATTTGAGCTCTAGATTGGGCACTTGAGTTCTACAAATGCCTTCAGAAAGTGTTCTTTGTTCTCTTTTTTTAATCCAGAGATTGAGAAACTGCATCTCATGGAGCAACAAATGCTGCCTACAGGCCAGCAGGCAGCTGAGTCTTGGAGGAAAGAGGCTATGACCTGGCACCCTGGAGTAGCCAAACATTACCAAAGATTACCAGAAGCTATCCATGGGCAAATATTGTCACAGATTGCATTGGGGTGGAAGGGACCTTCAAAGGTCACCTTGTCCAAGCCCCTGCAGTCAGTCAGCAGGGACACCTCCAACTAGAGCAGGTTGCTCAGGGCTTCATCCAGTTTGACCTTGACTGTTATACTAGGGATGGGACCTCAACCATATCCCTGGGCAACCTGCTCTTGTGTCTCACCTCACTCACAGAGCATTAGGGGTTGGAGAGGACCTTGGAAGATCATCCAGTCCAAGCCCCCTGCCAGGGCAGGATCACTTAGAGCAGGTCACACAGGAACACATCTGGGTGGGTTTTGAATGTCTCCAGAGAAGGAGACTCCACAACCTCTCTGGGAAGCCTGCTCCAGAGTTTTGTCACCCAAAGTGAGAAACACTTCCTCCTGATGTCCAATCTAAACAACTACCAGTTTCAAACCATTTGCCCTCATATTATCCCCATAGGCCCTTCTAAACAGTCCCTCCCCAGCCTTTCTGGAGGCCCTCCTTAAGATATTGAAATGCAGCTCTAAGGTCTCCCTGGAGCCTTCTCTTCTCCAGGCTGAACAGCCCCAATTCTTTCACCCTATCCCCATAGCAGAGGATCTAAAGCCCTCTGATCATCCTGGTGGCCCTGCTCCATCAGGTCCATGTCTTCCTTGTGTTAGGTGCCCCAGAGCTGGACACAGCCCTGCAGGTGAGGTCTCAGCAGATCAGAGGGGCAGGATCCCCTCTCTCCATCTCTGGCCACACTGCTTTGGATGCAGCCCAGGCTGCCATCAGCCTTCTGGGCTTCCAGTGCCCATTGCTGCCTCCTGTCCAGCTTCTCACCCCTCAGCACCCCCAAGTCCTTCTCTGCAGGGCTGCTCTCTGTCACATCATTCCCCAGCCTCCATTGATATAGAGGGTTGCCAAACATCCTGCAGAGACACAAGCCTCCTGAAATCACAACCAAAGATGCCACCTGCCACCAGCACAGAAATATCCAAATTAATATGACAGCATCCAGGGATGAAATTTACCTTCCACCCCAGAACTGGCTCAGCAGCATTCCCCATCCCTTTTTCTCCATCCTCTCCCTAGGCTTGAGCTGTACCTTTGCTCATTGAGAAAAGGATATCAGACAGGAGGCTGTAACAGCAGCACCAAAGAGAGAAACAGATGTGTCAAATTGGGTGCAGGGTGCTGGGGCAATGACTGAGGCAGGATTCAGAGGGCAATTTTAGCCACAAACAGTGAAGAACAATTCAAGGCAAGAGCAACAAGCCTGAGGACTCTGTTTCTGAGGGTGCTCACTGTGAGGGGCTGGTGGAAACTGTCTATATTTTAATCAAAAGTCTGGATTGTGGATTAAACTTGAGAAAGAAATCACACAGCAGCATGTAATTAAGCAAGGCTTTGGGTGACCTAAATGAAAATACTCCATAACAATAACTCCTTGGGTGGCTTAGGTCAGTTTGTGCTGATGACCAGGACTGTATTTCCTGTAGACTGGAATCATCACAATTAGTTCCCTACCTAGAAAGGTCACTTTGCCCTTTAGAGCATCTCTGAAAATAAAGAGGGGGTCTGACAGTATAAGGCACAGCAGTCAGCCTTTGGACCACCTTGTAGCCTGGAGATGACTAAGGCCATACAGAAGGATTGTAACTCCAAACCAGATGGGCCCTGAGTCCAGCCATGAGGCTGGGGAAGGGTCTGGAGAACAGGGCTGGTGAGGAGCAGCTGAGGGAACTGGGGGTGTTTAGTCTGCAGCAAAGGAGGCTGAGGGGAGACCTCATTGCTGTCCACAACTCCCTGAATGGAGGCTGGGGTGAAGTGAGGGTTGGTCTCTTCTCCCCAGTAACAACTGATAGGATGAGAGGAAATGGCCTCAAGTTGCACCAGAGGAGATTTAGGTTGGGTGTTAGAAGACACTTCTGGACTTAAAAGGTTCTCAAACACTGGAAGAAGTTCCCCAGAGAGATGGTTGAATCCCCAACCCTTGGAGGTCTTTAAAAGAGGCAGAGATGTGGTGCTGAAGGTCATGGTTTAGCACCAGAGAATGGTTGGACTGGATGAGCTTAAAGGACTTCTCCAACCAGAAGAATTCTATGAGTCTGCAATTCAGAAAACACATCCATAGCCAAAAGCCACACCTCACGTTGTCAAGAGCCCATGTCAAAAAACTTCTCAATGTTTGCCATAAAATCACCTGTGGAAATAGGAAATGTTGCCTTTCCCCAGCCACCAGGGGTTGAGCCTTCCTGAGAAGAGAGTTAGCACACAGAGAGGGATCCTTACCACCTTCTTCAGAGACAGAGGTCCTGTGCTAGTTGCTCCTGAGAGCTGCAGGCAAGTCAGGAAGCCCCAGGGTCCCCCTTTTGTCCACCAGAAGGTTTTGTGCTCTGTTTCCTATAGCAGAGCCCACAAAATGCATCTGGCTTTTCTGTCTCAGGTGGTTCACTCTTACCTTCCACCTTTCATAAACCAGCAGCACTCTGTCTTTCTTTGACGGCGAGAGCAGAAAACAAGAGAAATTCCTCCTCTCAGTTCCAGACCCCTCTGAAAAAAAAAAAGGGCATGACTGCAGCCTGGTTTAACTACAGCAGGCATGTCCTAGGGTAACAGGGATGGGATGAAACACAAGCTTTACAGCTGAGCTTAAAACACAAGGCAAAAGAAAGGGCTACGTTCAACGGCAGAAAAAATTGATTTAACCACAGAAAATATTACAAGCACGAATCAGAGGTTAGAAGTAGAGTTGAAATGCAAACCATTACCTCCATTATCCACAACAGGCTGTTGATTTGCAACTAGAACTGTAGTGATGGCTTGACTTAATTGTAATTAAAACCTCTTTTCTTTTTTTTTTTTTTTTTTGGTATCTTTAGAGCAGCAGAAGTGTTCCACGCAAAGGTAGCAGGGCCGTGAGGCGGAGGAGATGCTCCCACTTAGAACAAGGACATCTTGGGCTGCAAGGAGAACAAAACAAAAGCCTGACGAGCATGATATCAGGCTGAGAACAATTCCAACTGTGGCAAGACAAGAGGGTTTGTAATTGAATTTGCAAAAAAGGCCAGACAGCAAGACTAGAGCTAAACTATTGGCGACATGCCTCAGCTGAAAGAAGTGTTTCAAGCGAGAAGGGATCGGCCGCCGGGGGAGGCGCAAAGGCTGGCGGAGCTCACTGCCTGCATCTTCTTCAGAGGTGGCCTCGAACATCTCCCTCCATCCCCAGATCAAGGGTAAAATTGGCCCCCTGCTCCTCAACCCAATGAGTCCTCTGGTTCTGTCATACAGAGCTACCACGGGGATGGCAGTTTCATAGAATCTGAGAATTGCTTTGGTTTGGAGGAGAGCTCATGGCCGCTCATGGAGGTCGAGTCATGGCCACTAAACCATGTCCCCAAGTGCCATGGTGTGATGGTTTGAAACTGTCTTTTTAATTTTTCCTTGCAAAGTTCAGAACAGAGAAAGTGAAAGAATGTAAATAAGTCACTATTGGGTGTAAGAAAGCAAAATAACGATTGTTCTAAACACTTCCATTGGATAGATAGAAATGTTTAAGAACTATTACCCAAAACAAAGTAGGCACTCTGCACATTCTGCGTTCGGCAGTGGGGGCAGTTGCTGGGCTGTCTGGCTGCTGTTTCTTCTTCTCTTCTGGCTGAAGATAACACACTGACCTTGGCAGCTAAGTTAACAACTTTCTGCTTAACTAACTCTGCTTCTCTGTCCAGGGGGGTCTGGGGGGAAGCTCCTGGGAGAGAGAGAGGCCCCTTTGGGAGGGTCCCCTTGGGGGGAAGCAAAGGGAGATCGATTGTGCTTTTCTGTTGATTGTATATATTTGTGAATGTTGTGAATTTTGTATATTTGTACATATTCATTGCATTTCATTGTAGATTTTAGGCTCTGCTTGTAAATACAGCTTTTCATTTGCTTCCAGACTGGGATGGGGACTCTACCACCTCCAGGGTGAGGACTCTACCACCTCCCTAGGCAGCCTGTGCCAATCCCTGACCACTCTTGCAGCAAAGACATTTATCCTCACATCTCCAACCTAACCCTCCTCTGGCACAATTTTCAGGTCATTGCCTCTCCTTCGATCACCTGAGACTAGGGAGTGATCCTCCCTTCTAGGGAGTGATCCTCCCTAGTATCTTCCTCCCTCAAGAGCCGGTCTCCTGAGATGGACATGTTGGGATTGCTAAAGGTGCAAGATAATAATCCAGGAGATCTTGTTGAGATACAGATGCAACCCCCAGCCCCTCCACCAAGGTAGCAATGTG
Organism: Indicator indicator; assembly: GCF_027791375.1. NCBI lineage: Eukaryota > Metazoa > Chordata > Aves > Piciformes > Indicatoridae > Indicator > Indicator indicator. The sequence goes on along the minus strand of NC_072022.1, from coordinate 9,007,576 downwards.
AGCAGCTCCTGCAAACACTTCCAAACATCTTCCCATTTTTGAAATAAACTCTTCAAGCAGCTGTGTCACTGAGAGAATTGCTGAAGGGCAGGCTTTGTGGCAGCAGAAAACTTCCATGCAAGGGTCAGGAGCTTTATTTTGCGCTCACACAATCTTAAAAGCAGGGACACATCTCCAAACGAGATGAACTGAGGCCTGCCACGTTACAGAAAACTGATATTTAACAGCAGAGACTCAGCAGCCACAACCCAGCCCCCATTTGTCTTTGGCATCAGCTCAAGCTCAGCAGCAGAGAATATCCCATCCAAACCTCCAGCCATGTCTAGCCCACCACCCAGCCTGCTGAAGCACTGCTCCTCTGTGACTGGGGATCATGCACAGCTTTCTGCCATCCTACCCTGTGTCCAATTTTGGGCTCCCAAGTTCAAGAGGGACAAGGATCTGGAGGGAGTCCAAGGAAGGGCTCAAGGATGCTGAAGGGACTGCAGCACTGCCTGGTGAGGAGAGGCTGAGAGCCCTGGGGGTATAGTCTGCAGAGGAGAAGTCTGAGAGGGGATCTGATCAATGTCTATCAATAGCTGAGGGCTGGGGGTCAGAAGGGAGGGGACAGAGACAGGCTCTGCTCAGTTGTGCCCTGGGATAGGACAAGGAGCAATGGATGGAAACTGCAGCACAGGAGGTTCCACATCAGCATGAGGAGGAACTTCTTCAGTGGGAAGGTCCCAGAGCCCTGGCACAGGCTGCCCAGAGAGGTTGTGGAGTCTCCTTCTCTGGAGACTTTCAAGCCCCATCTGAATGTGTTCCTGTGTGACCTGTGCTGGATTCTATGGTCCTGCTCTGGCAGGAGGGTTGGACTTGATGATTTTCAAAGGTCCCTTCCAACCCCTAACATCCTGTGATCCTATGATCCTACACCAATACTTACAACACAGAACTAGAATAGCTGACATTCCTATGATCCCTCCCTGGTGGCTTCCATGGTGATATGCTGCCACCTGTAACCTCACTGGAAAAGTTTCCCCAGGCAACAAGATTGTGCCAGAAGGAGGTGGAAAGCAGCAAAACAACTGACATTCTGAAAACTGATGGCAGAGCTGGGAGTTCTCTTTCTGAGGCTGAGCCTCAGACCCATGCAGATGTTTAGGCTGAGCCACTGTGCCTCCTCACCTGCAACAGGGTAAATCAGGCAGGATCTCTCAGCAGCCACAGACTGTGGGAAGGGGACATGGATGTCCCTCTTGTTTAAAAGCATCAAGGAAAATTCAGAGATTCATAGAATCACAGAATGGTTTATGTCGGAAGGGACCTCAAAGATCATCCAGTTCCAAGCCCCCTGCCATGGGCAGGGACACCTTCCACTGGACCAGCCTGCTCAAAGTCTCATCCAACCCAGCCTTGAACATCTCCAGGGAGGGGACATCCACAGCCTCCCTGGGCAACCTGTTCCAGTGTCTCCCCACCCTACCCGTGAAGAATTTCTTTAATGGAGAATCCAAGACAGAGCAGAAATGAGGTGGCTGCTATCACACAAAGCTCTAGCTTAGTGTCATGAACTGATCACTGACAGGCCAAGCCAACTCTGAAAGCACCACAAGCACCAGCCACAGCTCTGCTGAGCACCAGGACTGCCCAGAGAAACCTCAGTGAGGCCCTGGAGCGTTTCATGAGAAGAGATGAAGCACAAGAGTTTAGCGCTAGTCAGAGGTCAGCATGCAGGCTAGGCTGAGATGCATCACTCTTAGAGGTTGAAAAGTCTGTGTCCTACCTGTTCCAGGCATCACCTCCTTCCAGTGTCAAAGAAGAGAGGCAGGCCCCTTCTGCTGAGCAGCTGTCCCCAACAAGGCACACCAAGGAAGGTAGGAGGTGCACGCCGTGGCTCGCGTTAGTGTAACACGCTCTGAAAGAGTCCTCTTCACTTTGTCCTTCAGCACCTGGTCCCTCCAACCTGCTCTGCATGACACAAGGCACTCAGGAAGAACATAAGCATGCCAGCTGCTTCTGCACATGAACCCAAGAATGAAGCTTGAGCTGGGGCTGTGGCCAATGCTTTGGCACATCAGGGATGGGAGAGGCCGCACGGATGGCTTGTTCACTAACCCACGCTCTCCCTGCCAGAGAGCTCTGCCAGAAGTTATCAAGAAGGCTGCAAAATGAAAGCATGATAGGCTGTGGTAATTATCTGTGCTTGGATATGGAGAGTTGGTTTGGTTTTTTTGGGTTTTGTTTTTTTTTACAAGTCTTCAGCCTTTTAGTAAATATTCTTCAGCATCTCTGTTGTCTGTTTGCAATGCAGTTCGCTGTAAAGAAAAAAAAATATGGTTTTTGCTTCATCCTTAATAATCTGTCAGTGCCACAGATGATCATCCCCTGGCTGGCTGCAAAAGGCTTGGAGGGAACAAGGAGGTCATCTGGCAGTGGCCTAAGAGAAAGCTTAGTGGCAGGGAGCAATTAGTGTTTTTTCCAGGGTGGTAATTCTAACCTCACCCCCCGCCCACAGTACAAGAAAAAAAAGTTTCTTCAGACCCCTCCAAAGGAGATACAGCTCTTGAGTGTGCCACCCACTCCTGACCAGCATCTGTCATTGTCCCCTCAACCAGTCACAGAGGCTGAGACTGCATTTGTAAGGAGCTCTGAAAACTCCTCCCCCTCCCTTGCATACTAATTGACACCTTTCTGAATGAGCACAGAAAGCTCTCTGTGCAAATATTTCACAGGGCACTCCCAGGGAGGGTCAGAAACCAATCTGTCACCTGAGGGAAGAATGCATGCCCCACCTGATCTCCCCTGAGCAATTACAGTTAAGTAACTGCAACCTGAGCACATATTTAAGGACTTAATGCAAGGAAAAGGGGCTGATGACCTCGATTATATTTGCATTGTGTTTCCTGTTGTTAGCACTTCCTTGGCGGAATTGCTGCCATACATCTTGGGCTCCAATTTCACCTGCCAGCTGCAGGAGACTGCAGGCAGCCTTTGGAGAAGTCCAAAAATGCTTAGAAGCTGAGCTGTATTTCTTCCTGTACAGCTCTTCCGTCCTGGCTCAGCAGTTGCTCATGTCTCTGTGCTGCTTTGTCAAGGAGATCAGCAGAAACTAATCTGCCCCCAAGCTCCTCCAAAACTCAGGCATCATCCTCAGCAGATGGACAACCACAGCCTCAGCTGCCTGGCTCATGACCTGCTCTTCAAGGCTGTAGTTTGAATCACAGAATTGCAGAATGTTAAGGGCTGGAAAGGACCTCTGGAGATCACCTCTAAGATCATCCAGTCCAAACTTCAACCCACCATGGTCTCTAAACCATGTCCTCAAGTGCCATGGCCGCATATTGCTTGAACACTTCCAGGGATGGGGACTCCACCACCTCTCAGGGTAGCCTGTTCCAATCCCTGACCGCTCTTGCAGGTAAGAAATTTCTCTTAATGTCCAACTTCAACCTCCCCTGACACAATTTCAGGCCATTTCCTCTCATTCTATTACCTGAGATGAGGGAGAAGAGACTAACTCCCACTTCATTCCAACCTCCTCTCAGGGAGCTGTAGAGAGCACTGAGGTCTCCCCTTAGCCTCCTCTTCTCCAGACTGAACATCCCCAGCTCCCTCAGCTGCTCCTCTCCACCCCTGTTCTCCAGACTCTTCCCCATCTTTGTTGCCCTTCTCTGGACCTGCTCCAGCCTCTGAACGTCCTTCTTGGAGTGAGGAGCCCAAACCTGAACCCAGAATTCAAGGTGTGGCCTCAGCAGTGCTGAGTAGAGGGCCAGAACCACTTCCCTGGTCCTGCTAGGAGCTGGGAAGTGATTGTGCCCCATTCTTGGCTGAGGTTACCAGAAGGAGATGCAGAAAAACACCTAGGACTGTCTGCAGTGGGAAAAGCTTCCTGAAGTCCTGGAGTGTGGGGTTCAAACTCCTTTGTAATGGCTTTTTGTGTGTGTAAGGTAACTGAAGAGTATCTTGGGGCAATGAATTCCCTAAGCTATGTCTGACTTGCTCACCAGAGTGTCTTTTTATCAGTTTCAGTTGTGTTCTGTTGTCTTTCAAGATCATTCAGTTGTCCCTTTGAATGAGACACTCTTGCAATTGTCTAAACAAATGAAATTTGAGTGCCTGCTTGACCTCCTGCATGCCTTCTATTGCACTCATTTCATTTCATGTTCATTCTCTCCTGGGGGACAAAAAAAATAAACAACAACCAAGAGACAATCTCATGACTCCTTGACATGTTTCCATTGCCTGTCTCTAGGCTTTTGTTGTTTCCTTACTTGGTTTAGGATGTGGCACAGCCTGAACTTCACCCTGGCTTCAGGGTGGGAGTCTGCACTCAGCAATGGCACTTCAGTCACCTTCATCACCGTTTCTGGCATTTCTTCTAACAAGGCAGAGTTTCCTCCTCTTCTTCTGTCATCAGAAAAGGAATAGATATAAAGCAGAGAGCACTGCATCAATCACAGAACCATTCAGGTAGGAAAAGAGCCTCAGGATCACCAGGTCCAACCCAGAACCCTACTCTACAAAGTTCACTCCTAAATCATAGCCCCAAGCACCACATCCAAAACACCTTTAAACACAGCCAGGCTTGGGGACTCCACCACCTCCCTGGGCAGCTCAATTCCAATCCCTGACCACTGATCCTGTCCCAGCCCTGCACTGTGAGTGATGGTGCAGGTCTCCTTCCATTTCACAAGGTCCCAGAGGAGTCCTGGAAAAAACACAGAGGAAGGTGACATTGTCATGGAAACCTTCTCGGAAGGTTTCTGTGCACATTACACAGAGGATCTGCAAAACTGATCAGTGGTCTGCTGAGTCAGAAAGACTTGGTCAGAAGGAAAGGAATGGATCAGTGAACCTTCTCCAGTGCCAGAGCTTGCACACAGGCACCAAAGCTGAGGCTCAGCACAGCTACCAGACACCTGGCTTTGCATTACCTTGTCCTTGCTGATCCCACCATCTTCCACTAGCATGCTGCCCAGGTTCCCTGTTCTCTTGGGTGCTCTGAAGGTGAGTGATGTCCAGAACTGATCATCACACTTAACTATGAGATGCCTGCACAAAGTCAAATGCAGGCGAAGAACAGTCCTGCTCCAGCAGCTTGCTCTCAACTGAGTGTCAATCCTGAAGTCCACTTCTGAACAACAGTGGATCTCCATCCATCACCACAGGACATCTTAGCCACTCACAGGGCTACTGGTTTGACACTTAAAGACTTGGAGATGTCTCAGCAAAGCTGGGAAATGAAGCTGGTGAAGTCTCTGGAGAACAGGGCTGGTGAAGAGCAGCTGAGGGAACTGGGAGTGTTTAGTATAGAGGAGAGGAGAGGCTGAGGGGAGACCTTATTGATCTCTACAACTCCCTGAAAGGAGGCTGGAGTGAGGTGGGGTTGGTCTCTTCGCCCTAGTAACAAGTGATGGGACAGGAGGAAATGGCCTCAGGTTGCACCAGGGGAGGTTTAGGTTGGATGTTAGAAGAAATATCTCCACTGGAAGTGTTCTCAAACACTGGCACAGACTGCCCAGGGAGGTGGTTGAATCCCCATCCCTGGAGGTCTTCAAAAGACAGAGCTGTGGTGTTTAGGGACATGGTTTAACCCCAGCCTTGGCAGAGTTAGAAAATGATTGGACTCCATGACCTTAGAGATCTTTTTCTGAGTCTACTATTTTCCTTCATGCCAACTGCTTTCCCTTGTATTTTTCAAGGGGTGCTGCTTGGTCCTGCTTCTGGACATTATTTTGACCTACACCTTGGCATCAAGTTCATCCCTCCTGGGTTGCCATTCTCAGGGGCACCTGTAAAGCTCAGTCTGACTGCTCCCATCCTGCCACACAGACTTCTCAGTAGCCCCACTGCTGAGTCCTGCCACCTCGACCCCTGCTGCACCACCATTCCTGTTCTAAACGCTGTGCTGAGCACAACTCTGTTGCCATCAGTGTGGTTTATTGAATCCCTCACAAGCTCCTTCCAAAGCTGGCCCCATTCTGTTGTTTTGCTCTTTTCCAACCAGACACAATCCTTCTTCCTGGTCTTGGATGGGCTGGTGATGAATGGTATGAAATAGCAATGAATACGCAGGCAGAGGGATGGAGGACGGGATGCAGTCCAGGACCTGCTGAAGTGCTTCCCCAATTATTTGAAGGGGTCACTGTTCAATGACAGGCACAAAGCCCTTCTTCTACGCTGGATGCATTCTGCCTGCAGCTCTGGGAGCTTTTGCCAGCCTGAGAAATGAGAGCCTGGGACTCCAAAGAAGCAAATGGCCAAGCTGATTAACTTCCAAACACACAACAACAACAACAAATTGCTGTCGGGCAGGGACCTCGTTTGCCAAGTTTCAACAGAAGCAAATTTTCCAGTAGAGTTAGAACCACTTTAAGCACCATTGTTGGGTTGTAATGGGGAAACTGGCAGAGTGCTAGCTCAGGCTGCTCTTCCGAGTGGTGCTTTACCATGCTCCACCCAATGCCTACCTGGTAAGTTGAAGATCCCTGGGAAAATTTGGGATTCATATGCTATACCACCTAAACCAACCCTTAGCCACTTCCCACATGATTTCCCCAGATCTAAGATGTTTCATACAATCACAGAATGGCTCAGATTGGAGGGGACCTCTGAGATCATCTACTCCATACTCCCTATAATGGGCAGAGACATCTCTCAACTAGACTTGGTTGCTCAAGGCCTCATCCAACCTGGCCTTCAACACCTGCAGGGAGGAGACATCCATAGCTCCCTAGGCAATCCTTTCCAGAGTTTCACCACCCTTGTACTGGAGAACTTCTCAGCTCCAGTCTAACCCTGCTTTGCCTCAGCTTCAAACTGTTCCCCCTTGGCCTGTCTCCAGGCACCCTCAGGAAAAGTCCTTCTGCAGCCTTCATGTAGGATCCCTTCAGGTATTGGAAGGCAACTCTGAGCCTGGAGTCTTCTCTTTTCCAGGCTGAACACCCCCAGCTCCCTCAGCCTGTCCTCACAGCAGAGCTGCTCCAGCCCTTGGATCATCTTTGTGGCCTCCTCTGACCTCTCTCCAGCAGCTCTGTGTCCTTCTTCTGCTGGGGACACCAGAGATGGAGGCAGGATTGGAGGTGGGGTCTGAGCAGAGCAGAGCCAAGGGGCAGAATCCCCTCTCCTGCCCTGCTGCCCACACTCCCCTGGCTGCAGCCAGCACAGAGCTGCCTGCTGGGCTGCAGGAGGGTACCGATGGCTTCTGGGCAGCTGCTCAGCAACCAACACCTCCAAATCTCTTTCCTCAGACTTGCTCTCAGCTCACTCTGCACCCAGCCTGGATTTGTGCCTGGGGTTGGCCCAACCCAGCTGCAGAACCTTGCCCCTGGGCTCGTGGAACCTCATGCAGTTGGCACTGCCTCACTTCTCAAGCCTATCAGGATCCTTCAGGATGGATCCTTACCCTTAAGCGAGTCTCCTGCACCACACAGCACGGTGCCATCAGCCACTGTTTTGTAGAAATATCCTTTTGGGGCTATTTCACTTGAGGGCTCCAGAACAAAGCCAACCCCAAACAGCAAATCTTGGCCTGGACAACCAAACCCAACAAAGTGTGGAATGTGCCTCAGAGGTTGTGCCAGGAGAGGTTTAGGTTGGAGATGAGGAAAAATGTCTCTGCTGCAAGAGTGGTCAGGGATTGGAACAGGCTGCCCAGGGAGGTGGTGGAGTCCCCATCCCTGGAGGTGTTCAAAACACTTGTGGCCATGGCAGCTGGGGACATGGTTTAGTGGCCATGGTGGTGTTGGGTTGATGGTCTTAGAGGGCTTTTCCAACCTTAATAATTCTAACATTTCCCAATTCTAGGTTTCAGAGATGGTGCTCGGGTTCTGACTCTGATGTCCTCAGTCTGAAAGTTCATAGGAGAAGCCAAGAAAGCTGCCACAAAGCCTGGAGCTCAGTTGCCACTCATTCCCTTCCCAAACTCTCATTACCTGAAAGAGAAAGAAGGAGAGGGAGAAGGAGAGCATTCAAGTGGAAACAGTTGGAGTGCACTAAGAGCAATTTAGCCAAAAGGAAAAAGAGAGATGATGACTGGGGGGGGGAGGGGGCTCCTTTTTCTTTTTCTTTTTCCCCTACATTCTCTTGCTCTTAAAAAAAATATATAGAAAAAAAAAAAGGGGGGGGGGGAGGAAAAGAGAAGGGAAGGGGGGGGGGTGTGGGGTGGTGATTTTAAAATAAGTAAATAAATAAATAAATCCTCCAGAACTTAAAACTGTTTTAATCAGCTGAAAAACATACATGGGCTTTACAGCTCTGAGACAGCTTGCACAGGCTCTGATAAATGCCTATCGCTCATTTGCATACGCTAACAGCTACACTTTAATCAGCCTCCTAATCCCTGATGATATTAATGAATTTTTTTCTATGCTCTCTCTCTCTCTCTCCTTCCAACCCCCCCTCCTCCTCCTCCTCTCGATTTTTTTTTCCTCCCTCTTTTCCTTTTTTTTTTCTCCTTTTTTTTTTTTTAGTATCATGTTTGCTAATTCAAAACCGATCAGCGGCTTCTGTGTGCCTTTTTTTATGCAGGAAATAATGGGTGAGCTTGGTACTCCTGTTATCCTGCTCTCACAAATAATTAAGACTACAAAGGGTACAAATCAGTCTGAAAGCACGGCACAAAGGCTCAAGCTATGCAAAGGTCTTTTTCTCTCCCTCCCTCTCACACTCTCTCTCTCTCGCTCTCTCTTCTCTCTCTCTCTTCCTCTCTTTTCATTTATTCTCTTCTTCTGACAAGAGGTGGCTTAGAGAGATCCTTAGCAAAGCAATGAACTGGTTGCTCCCCACCCCCCCAAAACAAAAAAAAAGCATGAATTTCCCAGCCATTTTAGCTGCTCCTGATGCACACATGGGTTTATGATTTCCTCTCCAGTATTTACTCCCTCTGTTCGTTGGTGCATCCTGATTCAGAGGAGGAAGCTGCCTGCTGGGGAATCATAGAATGGCTTAGGGTGGAAGGAGCTTAGAGATCACAGAATCATAGAAAACATCCAGTTGGAAGAGACCTCCAAGCTCATCCGGTCCAACCCTCCACCCATCACTGAAGGGTCAACACTAAACCATGGCCCTAAGCACCAGGTCCACACACTCATAGACTCATAGAATCACAGAATTGTCAGGGTTGGAAGGGACCTCAAGGATCAGCCAGTTCCAACCCCCCTGCCATGGGCAGGGACATCTCACACTACAGCAGGTTGCTCACAGCCACATCCAGCCTGGCTGCAAAAACCTCCAGGCATGAGGCTTCCTCCACCTCCCTAGGTAACTTCTTCCAGTGTCTCACCACCCTCATGGGGAAGAACTTCTTCCTCACATCCAATCTGAATCTCCCCACTTCTAGTTTTTCTCCATTTTCCCCAGTCCTATCACTCCCTGACACCCTCAGAAGTCCCTCCCCAGCTTTCTTGGAGCCCCCTTCAGATACTGGAAGGTCACAAGAAGGTCTCCTGGGAGCCTTCTCTTCTCTAAACTGAACAGCCCCAACTCTCTCAGTCTGTCCTCACAGCAGAGCAGCTCCAGCCCTCTGCTCATCCTCATGGCCCTTCTCTGGACACCTTCCAGCACCTCCAGATCCTTCCTGGAACAGAGGCTCCAGAACTGGACCAGGTGTGGTCTCACAGAGTGGAGCAGAGAGGGAGAATCCCCTCCCTGGCCCTGCTGCCCACACTTCTCCTGCTGCAGCCCAGGCTCTGCTTGGCTCTCTGGGCTGCAAGTGCTCACTGCTGGCTCCTGTTGAGCTTCTCATCCCCCAGCACCCCCAAGACCTTTTCTTCTTCAGGGCTGCTCTCCAGCCAGTCCCTGCACAGCCTATATCAGTGCCTGGGATTGCCCTGACCCAGCTGCAGGACCTTGCACTTGGTCTTGTTGAACCTCATGAGGTTGTCATGGGCTCACCTCTCCAGCCTGTCAAGGTCCCTCCAGGGATGGCCACTCCACCACTGCCCTGGACAAATCATTCCAACATTTGAAAACCCTTCCAAGGAAGAAATATTTCCTAACACCCAACCTGAACCTCCCCTGGTGCAGAATATGTCTCCAGGCACTTTCATCTCAGCCTCTCTGCTGGCTGGTACAGAGGACTCCATGACAGCACAGCAAGAGAGGACTCAGCATCCTGCTTAGGAAGCTTTCAGCATCAGTCTGTGAACACCATCACATCTCTGCATCTGTGCTCAGTTTTGGAGCCCTCATTACAAGAAGGACATTGAGGGCTGGAGCAGGTCCAGAGGAGAGCAACAAAGCTGGGGAAGGTTCTGCAGAAAAGGGCTGGTGGGAGGAGGTGAGGGAACTGGGGGTGTTTAGTCTGGAGAAGAGGAGGCTGAGAGGAGACCTCACTGCTCTCTACAACTCCCAGAGGAGGTTGCAGTGAGGTGGGGGTTGGTCTCTTCTCCCTAGTCTCAGGTGATTGAAGGAGAGGAAATGGCCTGAAACTGTGCCAGGGAAGGGTTAGGTTGGAGATGAGGAAAAATTTCTTTGCTGCAAGAGTGGTCAGGGATTGGCACAGGCTGCCCAAGGAGGTGGTGGAGTCCCCATCCCTGGAGGTGTTCAAGAAACTTTTTTTCTCATACCGAAGGGTCACTGCTGAATGTTCCTTCCTGATAGACAAAACCAATCCAAAGTTAAGAGAAAATAAAATAAGGTTTGGTGTTAAGAGAAACTGTCAGAGAAGCCTCAACACTGGAACTTTCTGAGGTTAACTGGAAGCTCAAGAGCCAAGAGGACACGAGGTCATTTTGGGCATGGCTGCCTTGCAAGGTGATCTCTGAGCCAGTGGCTCAGAGCAAACACCAAAAGCTCTGCTTGCCCTCAAAGCAGGATGCTGGCAATTGTTTTAGATCATGAATATATTTATGGGGAGGATTCAATCAAGGTAGAAAGAGCCCCATAAAAGCACTGGGAGCCATCGAGCAAACTCTATTGTGCAATGAGCCACCTGGACTTCAGAAAAAAAAAGGTAATGAAATTGCAAAAAGTACTCATTAAATGTGAAATACAGGGCCCAGAAAGGAGCTCAGCAGATATGCTTTCAAGAACACCCATAAATAATGAAAGCAACCAACTGCAGGAAGAGGAGTTTGAAGTAAATATGAGTCAAGTACTAGCCATGCCTGAAATGAAATTTGACAAGTTCAAACAAGCAACACAAAATGACCCAAAGTTGACAACAGTTTGAGGGAAGTAATTCTACCTGGATGACCAAAGGAAATATCAAGGCAGTGCCAAGCATAAAAAACTTATTGGGATTAGAGCTGGGGAATTGCTGCAGTTGATGGGATTGTGCACAAAGAACATCCTGTCATAACACAACAGTGCCACAAGGTCAGGAACACAAAGTGTGCCTCAGAGACAGAAATCTATAGGGGACTGCGGAAAGAAAAGAGCTGTGAGGGGCCAGGCTATGGATGCCAGAGGCCAAGAGGAAATTTCATGGCTCCAACAGAGATGGGAGCCAGGCTGGTGCAGAACACTCTCTGCCGTGGCCTGGTGATGTGATTACAGTGGATCCATGTTTGGTCAGGGTCTCCATGATGGAAAATAGGAAGGCTCAGCCAAGAGGCCTTGAGGCAGATGAGTCTAGTTGAGAGGTGTCCCTGCCTGTGGTGAGGGGGTTGGAGTAGATGATCTCTGAGGTCTCTTCCAACCTGAGCCATTCTGTGATCCTGAAGACCATAGAATCAACAAGGTTGGAAAAGACCTCAGAGATCATCAAGTCCAACCTGTCACCTAATCCCTAACACCTCCTGACAACTAAACCATGGCTCCAAGTGCCATATCCAAGCTTTTTTTGAACACTCCAGGGACGGTGCCTCCACCACCTTCCTGAGCAGCACATTCCACTGGCTATCCATCTTCAACTGGCATGGAACTAACCAAGAGAGACAAAGCAGATCTCCACTTTCTGCATTTGGGATGGCAGATGGCTGAAAGTGAAGTACAAACTCATATCCCAGTGATGGGAGAGTGTGTCGGTGTGAGCTGAAATTCCCCCCCCCACCGACAATAACCAGGCTAGCCCAGTCTGGAAGCAAATGAAGGCTGTATTTACAAGCAGATGAAATGCAATGAATATGTACAAATATACAAAATTCACAACACTTACAAATATATACAATCAACAGAAAAACACAACCAAGCTCCCTTTGCTTCCCCCCCCCAAGGGGACCCTCCCAAAGGGGCCTCCCTCTCCCAGGAGCTTCCCCCCCAGACCCCCCTGGACAGAGAAGCAGAGTTTAGTTAGAGCAGAAAGTTGTTAACTTAGCTGCCAAGGTCAGTGTGTTATCTTCAGCCAGAAGAGAAGAAGAAACAGCAGCCAGACAGCCCAGCAACTGCCCCCACTGCCGAACGCAGAATGTGCAGAGTGCCTACTTTGTTTTGGGTAATAGTTCTTAAACATTTCTATCTATCCAATGGAAGTGTTTAGAACAATCGTTATTTTGCTTTCTTACACCCAATAGTGACTTATTTACATTCTTTCACTTTCTCTGTTCTGAACTTTGCAAGGAAAAATTAAAAAGACAGTTTCAAACCATCACAGAGAGGCAAGGTGTCCACTGACATCACTGGGAAGAAGACAGAGCCCTTGAGTTCATGATATATGAGAAATATCCCTCCCCTACAGGGACAGCTGCAGGAGCTGGGGCTGTTCATCCTGGAGAAAAGAAGGCTCTGGGGAGACCTTAGAGCAGCCTTCCAGTACCTGAAGGGGGCTACAGGAGAGGGACTTTAGATAAGGGTTTGCAGTACCAGGACAAGGACAATGGCTTTGAGCTGGAAGAGGGCAGGTTTAGACTGGAGATGAGGAAGAAATTCTTGACAGTGAGGGAGGTGAGACACTGGAACAGGTTGCCCAAGAAGGTCATGGATGCTCCCTCCCTGGAGGTGTTCAAGACCAGGCTGGATGAGGCCTTGAGCAATCTGGGCTAATGGAAGGCATCCCTCCCCATGGCAGGAGTTTGGAACTAGATGACCATCAAGGTCTCTTCCAATATAAACCGTTCAATGAATCTCTGAATCTCTCATTGTAGGTAGATGCTTTTAGCACAAGTAAACTCAGTAGAGAAGAGGAATTGTGCCGAAATAAGGACAAAGACCCAAAAGGAAACTCCACATTTCCATCACCTGTGGAAGCACCACCTCCTCACCTGTGTATTTCTGGATTTACTCCTATACTTTCCTAAGGACATTCAGCCCACACTTCCACAGAGCCACAGAATGTTAGGGGGTGGAAGAGAACTCTGGAGATCCAGTGCAACCCCCCCTGTCAGAGCAGGATCACCTGGGGCAGGTCACACAGGAATGCATCCAGGTGGGTTTGGAAAGTCTCCAGAGAAAGAGACTCAACAACCTCTCTGGGAAGCCTGCTCCAGGGCTCTGTGACCCTTACAGTGACAAAGTTTTTCCTTATGTTCCCATGGAACCTCCTCTGCTCCAGCTTGCACCCATTGCCCCTTGCCCTGTCATTGGATATCACTGAGCAGAGCCTGGCTCCATCCTCCCCACACTGCCCTGCACATCTTTATCAACATGAACAAGGTCACCTCTCCTCTGCTCCAAACTGCAGAGCCCCAGCTCCCTCAGCCTGTCCTGCACAGGAAAAGGAATCCTGAAGGCCTGAGGGACCTCTTAGGGTTGTCATCTTCATTTGAAAATCTAACCCTAGCTAAAAATCTAACTCCTGGAGATGTTTTCCCTGCTGACACATTTATGCTGGTGTCAACAATCATTGGAGCCAAGAAGAATTGTTCACTGGACAAACTGAATCAATGAAGAGGGCCAAGTACCTTTCATGTTCCATCACCCAGAAAAAAAAA